>NW_015165257.1:709931-733614 GCF_001447785.1 Gekko japonicus
TTAAAAGACATTCCATTTGAAATTCACCAAAAGAGGAAAAATTATAAGGATTTAATTTCTTTCCTTCAAACTAATTGAGTATTGTACAGATGGGCGGTCCCGGAGGGTGTCATCTTTAAGATCAACGATAAAAGAGAGAAGATAGACTCCACCTTCAAAGCCAAAGAGTTTTTGCAGCATCAGCTGAGAACAGAGGAAGAGTCTAAGGAGGAAGAAATGAAATCTAGTGACTCTGCCACCTCTGGAACGGAAGAGGACTCTGCTGCAGAAAAGGGTGCAGGTCCTGCCAGAGTTGTATACGATTTTAGAGACAGAAAGCCGAAGTGAAGGCAGAAGGACTCGGAAAATGGCCTTCTGAAGCGAAGAACAAGAAGATGATCAGAAAGCTCTCTCATAACAACTAACATATTAACACATTTGAAGCTGTGATAAACAAGAACTCTACAAGTATATTGTGATATTAACACTTTTAGTACTAACACTTATATTAACAGGGATAAAATCTCCTCCTCTTGGGGTTTTAGCATAGTGTGGTTATCTTTCCTTTATCCCTAGTTGTAGTCCCCTTCCCAATATTTTCTTTGTAGTTCTGTAGTATATTGCAAAATAAAATATATCCCTTCGGGGGTTATATTAAAAAAAAAAGATTACATTATACATTTAAAATCGGTGCTCACAACAATATATCATCCAAGACAGGGACTCCAGTGCACTGTTTCAGAGGTACTGCTGTCTCTTCTTGATCGGTCTACGCTGTCCATTCTCCATTCCCAAGGCCAGTTCACATCACCAGAGATGGCAACGTGATGGTGGTACGGTGACGGCTCCTACTTGAAAGCCTGGCGGAAGAACTCCGTCTTGCAGGCCTTGCGGAACTGCATAAGGTCCCGCAGGGCCCTGATCTCCTCCAGGAGCTCGTTCCACCCAGAGGGTTAAAAAGTCCTTAATTACGACTGTTGAGCAAAAAAAGGCTTCTGTGTACCACTTCAGACTCAACAAAATAATTAAACAAAAGAAGTTTCTGTGCAAAAATCAAGAATCCAATCTCCCATGCACCTTGGTGCTTGTAATAATAGCATGTGTATATGTTTTACTAAAACAAAAAAGAGCAAAAGAAGCTGAAGATGCAATTGGAAAGCAAGCTGTTTATTAGTAATATGACAAGCCCTATGCATTTTGCATGCTGCTTTGCCAGAGGATCTGAAGGTATAATAGTCTCCAAAGCTTTCCCTAGAGCAGCTGAAGTATGCTTTTCCCACTGCATCATCGACTTCATTTGCTCTCCTTTGTTGTGGCGACTGTTTTTTTCTAAACATGTACGCAGTGAAACACATGTATGCAGCCATCACATAACAAGCTATTCTTCAGTGGCTTGCTTTTCCTTGTTTTCATTTTCATGGTGGCAACAGCCCTCATCTTGAAGGAAACTTTCTGCCACTAACATTCTTTTTAGTATTTTTATTTGTATAGCACCATTGATGCATATGGCATTTTGAAGAAAAAAGCAACAGATATTTCCCTGTCCCAAAAAACATACAATATAAATGCCTTTGTGGGAGGGGACCACGAGGATAGGGAAGGCAGAGACGAGCATTAACAGGTGGCGGACAAGAACAAATACATTTGATTTCTGTTGTGGATAAGAATGGTAGGTTAAGATAAAACTGATAAAGGAAAAGAAGAGAAAATGAACAGCATGAAGGCTGAAGTAGTTTCTATGGAGCAGACACAGGCCTATCATGAAGTCTTTGAAGACCACCGCCAGTTTTTTATCCTAGCAATTCCCTCAGGGAAAATACCTTACACAAAGGTTTGAATAACAGCCTACCACACAGTCCACTCAGATCATACCAGCAGGAGGAAAGCCTAATTGTAAGCATGTTTGGCTAATGCAGCCAGAAATCAGGAGAAGACAGACTTGTCTCACGATTTAAATATGCTGAATTAGATTCAGGCAGGTAATCGTGTTGGTCTGAAGCAGCAGAACAAAGTTTGAGACCAGTAGAACCTTTAAGACCAACAAAATTGTATTCTGGGTATAAGCTGTTGCCCTGGAAGGTGCATATTGCGCTCTTATGGACAAAGTTCATAAGTAATAACATTGGACTGTGCAATCTGTGTGCAAATAGGGACTGAACTGTGTGGTGACCCAAAGAGGATGCCAGTTACACACACACAGAGAAGAAGGAAGCCTTCCTGTGAGATGATGTATATATGGTTTCGCTTACTTGCTGTAAAATGGACCAGCTCCCTAGTCACATGAAGCACTAAAAGCCAGGCAGATGCCATGCCAAGGCAGAAGACCCAAGAACAAAGGATTCTCACTCCATGCTGAGTTTCCTTCTCTGCAGGCAGGCAACATTCCCCCCCCCCCCGCCTCACCTTTCTGAAGCGACAGCGATAAGCAGATAGAAAGACAATCAAGTTCTTTTTAATGACAATGACTCTAGCCGCATGAGTCATAATCTCTTCAGGTGCCACTGTTCTGCCCCAAAGTTACTAGATCTCAATATTGTCCACTCCCTTAATCCCCTTCCCCTAAACCCTGCTCCAATAGCCTGTTTTGGGGATGGACTAGTAGGAGGTGAGCAAAGCCACGTGACCAGCTTAGGCCACCCCCAGGAGACATGTGACTAGGATATGTGGCCAGCCTGGCCCAAGTCCCCCTCTTAAAAGGAGACACCCAGCCATGTGGTCTCTCTCTCTCTCTCCACCTAAACCCTACCTTTCCCACGTGTCTTTGCTGGTCTAAGACACGACCTCATTTCCCTATAGTCTCCCTCATTTTTCCTAAGGATTGCTCCATCCCGTCGAAGACCGTTAACAGTATTGCCCCTCAATGAAACATCCTGCTAATGTAAAAGTGCTATCCTCTTCTATTTAATTTTCTTAAAAATGTGTAACTGTGTGTGTGCTTGTGTATTGTTTGCTTGTGACAAATCTACAGAAAAGGAATCATTTTATATTGAAACTAGCCACCATGTTCTGTATATAAAGGTGTTTGTTCCTTTATTGCCTATTGCTATTTTATAATATCTCATATTCCCCAATATTTATCATAATAGAGCAATTTGGCTAACAAAGCTTTCGTGTGCATGCACACTTTTTCAGAAGTTGGTTGAAGAAAAGTATGTGCACACAAAAGTTTATATCCAGAATAAAACTTTGCTGGTCTTAAAGGTGCCACTGGACTCAAACTTCATATGCTGAACTAGTTGTTAAAAACAGATCCTGAATTTTAACCAAACGCTGAGAAGACGGGGCAGAAAGTGGTTTGCAGGTGGACAAAGAACAGGGGTATTAAGAACTCTAAAATCTACAGAACAGAGAAAAAAATGACTGGAATTCTTCACTACTATGTGCTCCAACTAGCTTAGTTTTTTCATTTTATTTAAAACATTTATTAGCCATCTTCCTCACTTGTGGAACTCAAGGCAGCTTATAGTGTTAATAAAATATTATTAAAAAACAATAAGAGCTGATATCAAACTCACAAAAGTCACAGTTTATAAAATCCCAGTTAGGACTGCCTATAATAAAAGCTAAATCAATCAAAATGCAGTCCTCAATAAAAATGTCTTCCACTGCCTCCTGAAGATAGACAATGAAGGGGCCAAGCTCACCTCCCTGGGGAGGTTGTTCCATAATTGTGGGGCTGCTACAGAAAAGGTCATCTCTCATGTACCCACCAAACAAGCATCTTTAATTGGTGGGACAGTCAGGAAGGCTTCTTAATTCCCGGGCAGGAATATATAGGAGAAGACAGTCCTTCAGATACCCTGGTCCCAAGCCAGGTTGCTTGACTTTGTATCTTTCTGCTGAAACATCAAAAATTGCCACAGGCCATGGAGAAAAATTCAACAATAAGTTTTGTTCATTTTCATGAGCTATCTGAAGCTATTTTATTATTTAGTCTTTATATGGAAATTGTCATAAGACCACTTTTGGGAGGCAAGGTAAATGTTTTAAAAATCAATCTATATTTGTTTTTTCTAAAATGAGAGAAAAATGCAAATAACTACCAGCCTCTGTGCTGGTATGTCACTTCTGGTACAACCTGGAACTGATAATTGTTAGCTTTATGGATTCGCCATATAGTTTCTGGCAATTCTTAGAGCTACCCGTTGTTGCTTCCAGGTTGCACCCCAAAGTGACACCATGCTGGTGACATCACCAATGCCACATACCCTCACATGTCCCTGCTGCAGGTTGCCAGGATTGACCTGGAAAACCATCTAATCAGTGTTTAAGATACTGCAAGATTCCAATATGTCTTCCCCTTTGGCATTTGCTCTGGGAGCAACTGTTGGCAGTGAATCTATTCTCTGTGATTGTGGGACTGGAAAACTGAGTTAGAAAAGAGTGTGTTTATTCATGTTTATATTATTTTGATGGTTTTTAACATTCTATTATGGTACTATATTTCTGTCCCTTGACTCTACTATATGGTACTATATTCTGCCCCTTGACACTTTGATTGTCACGTTTAGGCTTGGAGTGGGGGGAACCCCAAGAGATAAATATTTTACTAAATAGATAAGGTTAGTGACTTCTGGACAATGAACCGGACTAGACAACCTTGTCATCCCTTCCAAGTCTGCTTTTATTATTCATTGTTCTTTAAATCCTGCTTCATCTGTGTTCCCAACAGCAATACGGGAAATCTTTGAGCATAATTTCTTTATGTCGGGTTCCAGCAGGAAAGTGTCCCTTGAGTAATTTATTTTAAAATGTCTGGGATAGGACTGGCAGAAGGGCAAGAAGGGCAGCTCTACTATCTTTCTCCCATTCTAGGTTCACTCGAGGTAAATGGTGGTAACTTGAACAGACTTTTATGAGCAATGGAATATCTGGGAAATCATTTAGGAAAACTGGACGGAGTTGGTGGTTTAAACAAATCAATAATTTTGGTCAGCAGTTGTGAAAGTTACAGCAACACACCACAGGAACCATTTTAAGTCACTGGGCAAAGTATTCGTCTCTTCCAGCCTGTTGAATGCTGTTTAACGGCCAAATATTTCACTTTGCTTAAATGTGAATTAAAGCAGGATTCCTAAAACCCAGGGATGCCTTTCTGAAACTGGCTTAACTATCAAGGTACTTTCCTACTAACAGTGTGGAAAGTGTTGGACAGCACTGAAAAAGAACGCTTCAGAGTTCCAACTACATTTCCAAGGATGTGATTAAGCTGAAGGAAAATTGTAAAACCTAGTTCCAATAATCCAGGGAAGGGTTTGTCTTTTTTAACATATCAGCATCATTACCTTGGTGGTGGAACAGCTAAAATTTCTGGGAGGCAAAACCAGAATGGAACTGAATATTTAATCTAGCTAGTACATTTTTTAATCTATCTAGTACATTTTTTAATCCCACCGTTCCTCTAAGGAGCTAGGGGTGGCTTGTTTCCCTTTTCCTCCATTTTACCTTCACAACAGCCCAGGGAGTAGATTAGGCTGAAAGACAGAGAATGAATCTGGGTTTTATCGTTCCCAGTTCGATATTTTAATCATTCTACCACACTATACCCCATTCTGTGTGGAACATTTTCAGTTCAACATCTGTGGCACAAAAAACTTTTTATGAAACCATACTCTCCTACTACCACTCACAGTTTTTTGCCACCTGGTCACAAGGTTCATCCAAGAGCTATACATTGGGCAATAATAAGTGAGTGATGCTTTCAACCCCCAGTCTTGCACCTTGCAGGTAAAAAAATATGGTGGTATCCAGGAGTGTGATTCTGCAGGTAGGTGAGCAAGGCAAACACATTGCCCTATTTGTGATCTCTCCAGCAAACAGAAGTGGTGTGTGTGTGTGTGTGTGTGTGTGTGTGTGTGTGTGTGTGTGTGTGAGAGAGAGAGAGAGAGAGAGAGAGAGAGAGAGAGAGAGAGAGAGGATTTCAGCTCACTGCCAAAACTCACTTTCAAGCCAGCAAACCCATTGGGCAGACATTATTCTATACTTAAGAGCACAAAGTACTTACCTTACCCTGTAAAACTGAAAATAGCTCATCAATATTGCAGCCCGAGACAACAACTTCTTGTAGACCTCCTGAGGAGTACCATATGTCTTGATGGAAAGTTGGTACCTTTAAAAGCAAAAAGGCCAAAAAGAAAAAAAATACAAATAGGAAAATATTTTCTCACATGGAATGTACATAGGATTCAGCAAGACATCCATTAAGTAGATTTTGAAATTTAATTTCAAAAGATGTGTTTACTTTTAGCCTTAAAGCTACATTTTATGTCAATATGTCACATATTAAAGTGCCCAATGGACACATGTTGAACTGTACATGTGTACAGTGGTCTGTACACATAGATTCAAGTTACACAATTGGTTCATTGCAAAACTGAGGTGTACAGACCATACAGGTCATAGGGTCATCATAGTCATAGGGTCCAGTCATAGGTTCCACTTATGTAGGAGATTTATTTATTAGGTACACCAAAGGATGTGTCCAGCTGGCAGGAGCACACACACAAATACACACACATGGCTAGTATTGCTCCAATGTTGCATATGCACAGAAATCTTCCACCTGCCAGATGCACTTTTCAAATATGCATCCAGATGTTCTACACTGATGATAATGATCTGTGCTGCTACAGTTTAGCTGCATTTTTGCATATCACTCTTCGATTTGGAATTGTTTAATGGTCTTGAGGTTTGGGCACATCTCAGTAAACTCATTTTTCCATAGATAAGCTGCAATGGAAGGCAAAAATACATACTAATTTGATCATATAATTCTTATTAAACTTCCTACATTATAGCACTGCAAAGGTAGAAGGACATTTCCTGCAGCTTCTTGGAATGGATCTCATTTCGCTCAGTAAAGTTGGTAACACTATAGATAGGGTTTATAGGTACAAAAAATTGGCATGTCACAGGAGGACTTAACCTTTTTCTGTGTCCCCTAGGTTACTTTGTTTGGGCATCCAGATCATGGAATTTACCAGTCACTCACCAGAGATATGGCCCACACAGGAGGCAAGACATTGAACTGAAGAGAGAAAAGTGACTAGCAGACTCCTATGGCTGATTTCGCACTAGAGCTACCTCACGGTTGCGCCGCCGTTTGCCCTGACACTATTTGTCAATTTCACACCCGAAGCTGCAGGGCTGCATTTTGACTCATGGCGTTGCCCGATTTCCCCCGCAGTTTCGTGATCCTGTGGAATTGTGGAGGAAATTGTCACTGGCCCAATAAGTTCATGAATACTTAGCCAGTTTACACTCCCAGTTACTGTCATGCTATTGCAGACACACTACCTTACTGTAGAGAAAGGCTAGTAGAAAGGATTTGCACAAGGAAGCTGTCAGCCACCTCTATGGAAAAAATACAGTTGGTCAGACCAGTACTCACAAGTCTTTCTCCACACAGTTGCGTACCTGCTTACATAACTATATGGAGGAATGTGACAGTGAGAACCAGACCTTAAATTATGCCTATTTATAGAATGTTGATACAATCAGAATGTTCTCTAATGTACTACTTAGAAGTGCAAGACACAAGCAATGACAAGAACAGTGCTATCTTGGCAAGTTTTCATTCACCTGTTAGGATCTTAATTCACTGTCAGCAGGCAAATATTTTATTTAACATTCATATTGCAAAGAACCATAAATAAAAAGAGGCTAAAATAGCCTTGTGTGGCTGACAGTGGACAGAAAATTAAGTTAAAACTTTTTATCTTCCATGAACTCATATCCATTATGCGTAGCTATCATATATCAGTAAACAGTGCATGAGCTATCATTGTGGCCTGAATTAAGGACAAGTGACTTGAACTAAAATATCAGGCAGTCAACAAAAACACTGTCAAAGAATGGAGCCAGTAGGAACTCAGTTTTCCCAATACCGAATATTCTGTTACACAACACCACAGGACGATTGTTCATACCCTTAGCATGCAGTGACTGCATGCAGCTGGTTTACAGAGTGTTTGTCCAAATTGACAAATTTATTACTTTCACATAGCAGGGAGGGTGTGTTGAACTCCACTTTGCCATGGGGCCTTTGATGAACACACATGACGCATCTAATGTGTGGTGAGAGTTGCAGATGCCACCCAGTTTTGCTTTGTCACCTGAATCCACACATGCAATTCATCTTTAGAAAAACATCAGTAAGTCATCGTTTATAAGAACATAAGAGAAGCCATTTGGATCAGGCCAATGGTCTACCCAGTGCAACACTCTGGGTCACAGAGTGGCCAAAACCCAGGTGCCATCCGGAGGTCCACTAGTGGGCCAGAATTCCAGAAGTCCTCCAACTGTTTCCCCCTAAGCACCATGAATACAGCGCATCACTGCCCTACACATAGTGTTCCATCTATACCTTGTGGCTCATAGCCACTGATGGACCTCTGCTCCATATGTTCCGGCCCCACAGGAGGCAGCCACCACCACCACTTCCTGTGGCACATGTAAATTACTCTTTGAAGAAGTACTTCCTTTTAACTGTTCTAAACCTACTGCTCATTAATTTCATTATGTGCCCATGAGTACTTGCATTGTAAGAAAGGGAGAAAATTACTTCTTTTTCATCCTTCTCTATCCCATGCATAATTTTGTAAACCTCTGTCATGTTACCCCTCAGCATTGCTTTTCCAAGCTAAAGAGCCCTAACCTATTTTACCTCTCTTCATAGAGAAAGTGTTCCATCCCCTAAATCATTTTAGTTGCCCTTTTCTGCACTTTTTCCAATGCTACAATATCTTTTTTGAGGTGTGGGGACCAGAACTGTACACACTATTCCAAATGAGACTGCACCATAGATTTATATAGGGGCATTACCTTTATTATGATACTGGTTGATTTGTTTGGTGTAGTGGTTAAGTGCTCAGCCTCTAATCTGGGAAAACAGGTGACTCCCTACTCCTCCACTTGCAGTTGCTGGATGACCTTGGGCAAGCCATAGTTCTGTCAGAGCTGTTTTTGAAAGCAGTTCTCGAAAGAGCTCTCTTAGCCCCACCTACCTCACAAGATGTCTGTTGTGTGGAGGGGAAGGGAAAGGCGTTTGTAAGCCACTCTGAGACTCCAAGTGAAGGGCGGGGTATAAATCCAATTTCTTCTTCCTCTTCCTCTTCTTCTTGTTTTCAGTTCTCTTCATAATAATCCCTAGCATAGCATTTGCCTTTTTTATTGCCATCACATATTGACACCCACTCACCCAGCCTCAACAGATCCCTCTGGAGCACCTCACAATTCTCCCTGGTTCTCATTGCCCTGAACAATTTAGTGTCATCCACAAACTTAGCCACTTCACTGCTTATTCCCAACTCCAAATCATTAATGAACAAGTTAAAAAGCACCAGACCTAGTACCAAGCCCTGCGGTACCCCACTGCTTACCACCTTCCACTGTGAAAACTGCCCATTTATACTCACTCTCTGTTTCCTTTCAATTAACCAGTTTTCAATCCACAAGAGGACTTATCCTCATATCCCATGACTACCGAGTTTACTTAGGAGCCTTTGATGAGAAACTTTGTCAAAAGCTTTCTGGAAGTCTAGGTAAACAACATTTACTGGGTGACCCTTCTCCACGTTTGTTCACCCCCGATCTTCCCTTACAGAATCCATAAAATCATAGAGTTGGAAGAGACCTCCAGAGCCATTTAGTCCAACTCCCTGCACAATGCAGGCAATTCACAAATATTCTATACTGACTCTTCCTCAATAGCTTTTATTCATCAATTTGCCTACTAATTCTACCTTTAATAACAGATCCCACCAGCTTACCTGGTATTGACATTAGACTGACCAATTTCCTGGACCTCCTCTGGAACTTTTTTTAAAGATGGGGGTTACATTAGCTACATTCCAGTTCTCAGGAATGGAGGCAGATTTTAATGACAGATTGCATATTTTTGTCAGAAGATCCACAAGTTCACATTTGAGTTATTTCAGAACTCTTGGATGTATGCCATCTGGGCCTGGAGATTTTTCAGTTTTTAATTTGTCCATCAGTCATAGGACCTCCTCTCTCATCACCTTAATCTGACTCAGGTCTTTCAACACCCCTCCCGAAACTGGCAGTTCTGGAGTTGGGCAAGCACCTCCCATCTTCGACAGTGAAGACAGAGGCAAAAAATGCATTCAGTTTCTCTGCCATTTCCCTGTCCCTCCTTTAGTAATCCTTTTTCTAGTTCTTTGCTAATAGAGTCCGGACACTTAACCACTACACCAAACTACTTTGCTATAAGGCAGGGCTGTCTCAAGTCATTTTGCTGCCCCATGAGAAGAGAGTCACATGGTAACAGGTATGGTTCCCTCCACCTCTGACTTATGTTGATTTGGGGCTATGCAGTGGCAGCTAAAGTAGAAAAGCACCTCCTCCTATGCCATGTTTTCTGAGATTCGGCAGGTGGCAACACAGGAGAGGGCCTTCTCAGCCATGGCACCAAACCTCAAGAAGGTTCTCACCTGGGAGATTCAACTGTCCCCTTCTGTTTTTATCTTTCACCAGCAAGTGAAGACATTTTTGTTTTGTTTGGCATTCCCTCCTTCTTTTGCCTTCGTACATATTTTAGCTAATTTGTTAATAGGGTTGCCAGGTGCCTTCTGGGGGTGGGCAGGAATGTCAGCGGTGTGCTGGAATTGTTCTGGAAGTGATGTAATTGTGTCAGCAACACTGGAGTGTTGATCTACTTTTTGGAAAAAAACTCTACGGTAAAAACGGCTACAAACCACAAAATTTTGCCCAAAAAGTCAGCATTGTCCCCATTGTCACCAATGCAATGACGTCACTTCTGGAAGTCAAACAGGGACATCTGTTTGGGGGTGGGGTTTCCCCCACTGGCCAGGGGACTGGCGGGCCTAGTTGGCAATGGTTTTAATTACATGTTTGGGGGGGATTATTTTAATAGGGGTTTTTTTAAGTACAAGCTGGGTTTCGAAGAGGTAGAGGAACTAGAGATCAAATTGCCAACATTCGCTGGATTATGGAGAAAGCAAGAGAGTACCAGAAAAACATCTACTTCTGCTTCATTGACTATGCTAAAGCCTTTGACTGTGTGGATCACAACAAACTATGGCAGGTCCTTAAAGCGATGGGAGTACCAGACCACCTCTCATGTCTCTTGAGAAACCTGTATAAGGGTCAAGAAGTGACAGTTAGAACCAGATATGGAACAACTGATTGGTTTAGCATAGGAAAAGGAGTACGACAAGGATGTATATTGTCACCTTGCTTATTTAATATATATGCAGAGTACATCATGCGAAATGCTGGCCTGGATGAATCACAAGCGAGAATTAAGATTGCTGGGGAAAAGATCAACAACCTCAGATATGCAGACGATACCACTCTAATGGCAGAAAGTGAAGAGGACCTAAAGAGCCTCTTGCTCAGGGTAAAAGAGGAGCGCGCAAAAGTGGGCTTGAAGCTCTACATCAAAAAAACTAAGATCATGGCATTGAGCCCCATCACTCCTTGGCAAATAGAAGGGGAAGTCGTGGAAGTAGTGACAGACTTCACGTTCCTGGGATCCCAGATCACCGCAGACTGTGACAGCAGCCATGAAATTAAAAGACGACTGCTCCTTGGGAGGAAAGATGCCAACAAATGTCCGCATGGTAAAAGCAATGGTATTCCCAGTAGTCATGTATGGCTGCGAGAGTTGGACTATAAGGAAGGCTGAGCGCCGAAGAATAGATTCTTTTGAACTATGGTGCTGGAGAAGACTCTTGAGAGTCCCTTGGACTGCAAGAAGATCAAATCAGTCAATCCTAAAAGAAATCAACCCTGACTGTTCCCTGGAAGGCCAGATAATGAAACTGAAGCTCAAATACTTTGGCCACCAAATGAGAAAGGAGCACTCACTGGAGAAGACCCTGATGCTGTGAAAGATTGAAGGTAAAAGAAGAAGGGGGTGGTAAAGGATGAGATGGTTAGACAGTGTCATAGATGCAACGAACATGAAATTGAGCAAACTTCAGAGGACAGCGGAAGACAGGAAGGCCTGGCATGATCTGGTCCATGGGGTCACGAAGAGTCGGACTTCACTGCGACTGAACAACAACAACACCAAGAATGTGATTTTATCATGTACGTTTTAATTTGTTAGCTGCCTTGGTAGCCCTTATGAAGACGGAGAGTAAAATAAAAATAAAATTAAAAAATAGGTTAGTGTGAGAGTATGTGACTGGAGCAATGTCACCCAGCAAGCTCCCATGGCAGAGTGGAGATTCAAACCTGAATCCCCAGAATCCTAGTCTAACACTTTAACCACAATACCTCACAGGCTGTCCAAGTTGGAAAGGGCTACAGTGTAACAGGAAGCTTGGCCTGATAATCCCAATCAAGGTGATTAAAAACATAAGAGAATCATTTTCTCCTCTCTTTGTGCTTGCATTGGGTTAGGAATTATAACCCATATCAGTGATTATGAGGAGAGATTAGGCAGAGTAATTCAAAATTATTTATAATTATTACAGTATAAAAGGATGGGATATTGCAAAGGTATTTGTGTTTGTGTGTGTGTACTTTCATACACACAGGGAAAGTTTCAGAACCATTTCTCTCTGCAACTGTTTTTTTTATCAATGTAGGCAAAGCACATGGAGAAACACATTGTTAGTATTCTTTGTGCATTATTATAAAGGCCTCAAAGGAGCTCGGTGAAAGTACAGAAAATTTCCAACACTGAATCTATACAGTTTTCCACAGATGCCACACAATTTAAACAGAATTGTTTCTTTGAAAGCCATTATCGACATAAATGAGACCTTCCCATTATCTTCAGCTCACTGAAACAATAGATGACAGTAGCTCCTTATGAGGCACCACGTATGAGAATCAGAACTGGAGGAAGTTAAACAGTGGAACTTTTAGTTTCCAAAAGAAAAGCCAATAAAACTCCCAATGAAAACTGCACTAACACTGTGGTGCTCCAATGCAAAAAAGGGCATACAGCAGTTCTTTTACATTATTACACATGTGCCCTCCACTTCTGCTTCTTCAAACAGTGGCATGGAATCCATGCATGTGGCATATACATGGCATTTAACATATGAATGGTATGAAAATACTGTAAAAGAAACCAAATGGGCAAAATGAAGAGAAGAGATTGGATTCATACTCTGCCCTTCACTACCTGAGGGAGTCTCAGAGTGGTTTACAATCTCCTTTCCCTTCCCCTCCCCACAACAAGACACCCCATGAGGTAGGTGGGGCTGAGAGAGCTCTCTCTAGAACTGCCCTTGAGAGAACAGCTCTGAAACAACTTATGACTGACCCAAGGTCACACCAGCAGCTGCATGTGGAGGAGTGGGGAATCAAACCCTGTTCTCCAGATTAGAGTCCACCACTCTTAACCGCTAAACCAAACTGGCTCACAATGACAACATCCAAAAAGAAAAAAACAATATCCTTGCAAATCTAAGTGGGACCCAAGGGCTGGAGGAGGAATCCCATCTTCTATTTTTTTTTAAAAAAAAAATCATGAACACTAGAGTCAGCCCCCCCAAAACAAAAGAAACTTAAACTTTCCTACAGCTGTTTTCTTTTTTTTTTTAGTAAATGCTTTATTGAACTCTCCTAAAAAGGAGAGGAGTTTCGCTTAAGGAAAAGAGGAGGGTATATAGTGGGGTAAAGGAAAGATGAGTGATGTTAATTGTTGCTAAGTTAATCTGTTAGTAAAAGTGAAACATTCTTCTTTAGCTTCTTCTGTGAGTCGCCAATCTGCTTTCATCTTAACAATTAAGAAATCCATGTTAGTATGTTAGAATTGTCCCAATGGTATTTTGTTGATATTGCTTCTTCCGTCAGTGCTGGGTTTTTTTTTGATCTCGGCGTACAGGATGAATCTACTTCGTTTCTCTCTGCAACTCGTCAGCTCCTCCTCCATCGTTTACTTCCTGGATATCAACTGTGAACCGTGCGCTGGTGTGCCTTTTCGCAAAAAAAGCAGACTTTGAGAATGGATATATCCGTTTTGAACATTGAGTTAATCGCTGCCATTCTCGTCCGCACTCCACTTCTGCTTCTTCAAACAGTGGCATGGAATCCATGCATGTGGCATATACATGGCATTTAACATATGAATGGTATGAAAATAGTGTAAAAGAAACCAAATGGGCAAAATGAAGAGAAGAGATTGGATTCATACTCTGCCCTTCACTACCTGAAGGAGTCTCAGAGTGGTTTACAATCTCCTTTCCCTTCCCCTCCCCACAACAAGACACCCCATGAGGTAGGTGGGGCTGAGAGAGCTCTCTCTAGAACTGCCCTTGAGAGAACAGCTCTGAAACAACTTATGACTGACCCAAGATCACACCAGCAGCTGCATGTGGAGGAGTGGGGAATCCAACCCTGTTCTCCAGATTAGAGTCCACCACTCTTAACCGCTAAACCAAACTGGCTCACAATGACAACATCCAAAAAGAAAAAAACAATATACTTGCAAATCTAAGTGGGACCCAAGGGCTGGAGGAGGAATCCCATCTTCTATTAAAAAAAAAAATCATGAACATTAGAGTCAGCCCCCCCAAAACAAAAGAAACTTAAACTTTCCTGTTAAGTCCTGAGCTTAACAAAGAGTCAGAGAGTGATTTCAGCCAAAACTCAAGTTTATTCATCTTCACGATCACTTCTCCAACACGGTACAACATCTGATAGCCCGAACAGTTTGTCCATTGAAACTGCTCGGTATTTAAACATTCCCGGCTAATATAGCCACTCCTACTTTACAGATAACAACCTATCAGGTTGATCGCATAAGGACCAATCACACACGTTCCCGCTTCCAGCTTGCTTGAATGTGATTGGACGCATTTGTCTTGGACTTGAATCTCTGTCCAAGACGAAGCTTTACATTGCTTCCCAATGAGATGTTTCACGTTACATCTAATGCATTCATGGCAGCATCTGAATACATTACATTTCCTACAGCTGTTTTCTGAAACCTTGTCCTATTATCCTCTCTCTGCATCTTTTTCTTCAACAGGAATCTGTTTCTTTTGTGTTCTGCAGTGATTAATTTCTAATAGGAAAAATGCTAGGAGGCTGCTTAGAAGCCAGAGTCTGCAATGGAAGCCCAGGACTCCAACTGGACACATAGCATGTAAGGGGAATGTATTTTGCACATGTTCAGATATGCCTGTGTGTGTGCGTGCATATATGGCACTTTGCATGTCTCGGTGCCAAGTCTTTGCACCTGAAGGTTGCCACACAATCATGCCAAGGACTGTTTCTGATTTAAGCCCCAGGGTAGTACAGGGTATATGGTTGCTGAAAAATAGCAAGAACAAGAAGTACTGGGACCCAAAGTCAGGTTACTTGCTGACCAGTGCAGCTGTGCAGCACTACTGGGAGTCAAGTTCCTTAAGCCCTGGCTTAGCTCACATTCCAAACAGCTTTGGGGGGGGGGTTCTTTCTGTCTTTTTTCATCCTGATTTCATTGCTATTGCCAAGGGAAAGACTGACTTTAAATGGTTTGCTTTGGCTTGAGAGAGGTTAGTTCAGCCAGATCTTCAATCAGAAATGGTATATGTTGATGACTCAAGCATTCACATCATATGCATTTGTTTATATATACACACACACACAAACACACACACACTACACTTTTTAATTATTATGCAATGCATATTTCCTATTTCCCTATTTTGCAACAGGCTAATCTCTTCTTTGCTACTGATGAGTTGAAATCGTTTTGTATACCATATCTAGTAAGCCTTTCATTTTAAGCCCTAACATTGACAACCAATCATTGTACCACCAGGTAGCTGCCACAAGTATCACAGACTCAGGAAACACCTGCTTCTTTACAGCTGAGGCTGCATAATTCCATACAATATAAATTTCTATCATTTTTAAAAAACATTAATTTGTTTGCTTGGTGAGAATCTGTGGGCTGCCTACTGTGATTTTTTTTTAAAAAAATGTTCATATGGTCTTTATTTTGCAGAGATCTATGTCTATTTCCTCATGGATTCTGAGAAACTGTCCCTTCTTGACCTGATGGTTTGCTAATAACCCAGAATGATCTGGTGATATTTCCATCACTGTGAAAAAAATTACAAAAATATTTTTCTCCTGATAGCTAGGAAGCTACCTCCATCTTTTGGAATGAAACAACCATCAGAGTTTGGGAGGTGATACTTTCCAGCTACAGGGAACAGAAAGTTTTAACCTGTTTACAGTTTTGAATTTGGATAGAAAGAAGTATCCTTGGGATGCAGTTTCACTCTTTGGGAACCTGACACAGGCTTAGAATTTGTGCTGTCTGGTGAAGAAATCCATTTGCTTGCCTTCACTGTGTTCTGCTTTTCTATCTCTCCTTATATATAATTCTCTTTTGGTGTGAACGTTCCACACGCTCCCACAGCATTTGGCTCACTCAGCTGCCACTTGGAAGGTCTACCAATCCCCTGGCTGCATTGCCTTGCTGTGTTGCCTCAGTCCCACCCACAGAACCAGCGCCCAGCGTCTCGGCCTCAGTCTGGAGGGAACTGGTGAAGGTGATGGAAGCTCCACCAGGCAGAAGCTTAGGAGGCAGCCCGGTGTGGTACAAGAAAGCTCCCCACTGATTATGAGCGACCACTCAAGAGTACTCGCATGCCATTGGCCAGGTGCTGGGTCTGCTCCTCTTCCTTCCCATTTTCATTTCAGCCCCTGTTCCTTGTCAGATTTACTGGCAGACAGCTCTCTCTCCCTTGACGAAGACACTTCTCTTGGCTCCTGTGTGGGACTGACTCTCCCCTCAGTGGCTGTTGGTAGGCAACCAAGCTTGCTTCTGTCAGTAAAAAGACAAAGGACTTTCAGCATAACCCCCTCCCCCACCCGCCGCCAGCTTGGCCACTTTCCTGTCAGAATAAACTAAAAATGACTCTCTCTCCTTTTTGGCTCCACCATGGCTGGCTGGCTAATGAGGTGGTCCAGCGACCATCACACCATTCAACCCCCTGCTTTTTGGCTGACTTTCCCCTAGGGTTGCCAATCTCCCTAGAGAAACCTGGAGATCTCCTGCTGTTACAATTAATCTCCAGATTACAGAGATCAGTTACCCTGAGAAAATGGCTGCTTTGGAGGGTAGACCCTATGACATTATACCCTACTGAGTCCTCCACAGGATCCACCCCCCAAATCTACAGGTATTTCCCCAATCAGAGCTGGCAACTGTACTTTCTCCTCAGTGCCTGTTACTAGGCAACCAAGCTTGGTTCTGTGAGTAAAAGGCCCTTTCCACACCTATGTTGGCCTTTGGGAGAAAACTCATTGGGACCAGTCCTGATAAGGTTGCCAACTCCAGGTGGGAAATTCCTGGAGATTTTCAGGGTGGAGCCTGGAGAGGGTGAGGCTTGAGGAGGGGTGGGACCTCAGGTACAATGTCATACATGCCACCCTCCAAGCCAGCCATTCCCTCATGGAGAACCATTGTTGCCAATCTCCAGGTGGGGGCTGGAGTTCACTCAAAATACAACTGCTCTTCAGGTAGCAGAGATCAGTTCCTCTGGAGAAAATGGTGGACTCTTTTTCATTATACCCTGCTGAGGTCACCACAGCAAATTGTCACTGAGTGCCCAAAGCCGGGGCACTCTCACAGAGCCTCTTTCTAGAGCTCATTGTATTTATTCCTAGTCTTATATATATATATATAGAAGGCTTACTAATTGGCCCTTGAAGAGTACCGCATCACTCATTGGCAGATGAACTGCCACTCAAGAGTAATCAGTTGGCATTGGATGGGTGCTGGGTCTGCTCTTCTCTCCCTCCTACTGCAGCCTAGGCCACCCTTCTCTGATTGGATCAGCATTTCAAGGTTATTTGCATATGGAAGCTGATTGGACCTCACTCCATTCCACACCTCAAACTCCCCCCCCAAGACAGTTGGAACTGTCAGTTGCATATGCAACCTGGTGTATCCTGAGGTAAAATATGTCCTCACCCACAACACATCACTTCCCCTTCAAAAGGAACAAACCCAATAACACAACCATGCCACACCACAAAAAAGATAGATCACACCACAAGCAGAATACCACAAGGCAAAAAATGATAGGAAAAGGTGGCAGCAGTCACCCTATTACTGCCACTGATATGTACCTGATAGCGCTTCAGAGGATGGTGTGCAGGTCCCAGGTTCACGTTATAAAAGCTGCATGGGGGATTATGGACCATTCACAGACTTTCAACCTAACATACCTCACAGGGTTGTGGTGCGGATCATACAGGGGAGAGGAGAATGATATCAGCTGCTTTGGTTCCCATTGCAGGGAAAGACTGCCCTTTCCCTAGGTAGAGGCTGCAGGGAGGGGGGAGGACATGTAAATCTGAGGACAGATAGGCAGATAAAGGAAGGCTGATGGTTGCCTGGAAAGGACATAGGGTTGCCAACTCCAGGTTGGAAACTTCCAGGATATTTGAGGGATGAAGCCTGCTGAAGATGAGGTCTGAGGAAGAGGAAGAGGGGAACCTCAGACAGATACAATGCCATATCCACTCGCTAAACAAACTATTTCTTCCTGGAAAACCATTGTTGCCAATCTCCAGGTGACAGCTGGAGAGCTCTTAAAGCTCTGGTGCTAATTCAAAGTGCTGGGGATGTGTTGTGTTCTGCCAGGGGATGCTGTGAGTGTAGAGAATGAATGTGAACAGAGTAGGGTTTGGAAAATCTTTGGGAATTATTTGGTGCATTTACCATTGGGCACCCACCCAGAGCCTCTGGCATTTTCTCACTCTGCTGGCATCAAAACCAATTTAAGGCAAAATAGAGATATGGAGACTTTCCCATCCTCCTTTGCATCTTTGTTGGCAACCCTAGGCCTTCCAGCACTCTCAGGGTGATTTCATGCCTCCTGACTGGCATTACTTCACTAGCCCTGACTGTTCAGCAGCAGCCTCCCTATGGAAGCTGCCTGGGTGATTTTGGACCAGACACAGACTTTTTGCCTAACCTACCTTGCAGGGTTGCTGTACATATCACAAAGCGGAAGAGGAGAATGAAGTAAGCTGCTTTGCTCCCCACTAATGAGAAAGACGGAACTTTGCCCAGGAAGAGGCTGCTGAGAGGGGAGGAGATAAAGTTGCCAACGTTTGGTATGGAAATTCCTGGAGATTTGAGGGATGGAGCCTGGAGAGGGTGGGTTTGAGGAGGGGTGGGACCTCAGACAGGTACACTGCCACAGACACCACACTCCGAAACTGTCAAATGTGTCCAGGAATGGTTGATATTATTCAATGATTCTATGACAGAACGGGGGACAGTAGTTCCTATGAGGGGAATTAGTTCCTTCGTTCCTCCTCCTAAATCAATCAGCTATCATTTAGTTCTTTTACAATAATCTGAGATTCTACTCCCTCCTCTTTCCACTCCTTCAATCTTCTGCTTTCCACCCAAGCTGCCTTCTGCAAGCCAGCACAGTTGCTCTCCAGCTCTTTCTATTGTCTCACTTTAAAACTGCTGCTCTTATTCACTTCACCCATCTCTTGCACTATCCCACTGTCCTGAAAAACATATCCGTGGTTTCCCATCACAAGCAACTTCCAAGCCAGAGACAAAAACTTATAGCTGTTTTCGCACATGGACAACTTTATGTGGCTTTCTCAAGGGTATGCCACTTCCAGGATCTCAGAGTTCACGTCATTGATGGGCCCCAGGAAGGAAGACTACTACCCCATTCTGACAGTCTTCACCAGAAATGTTGTCTACAAAGAGGTTCTTCAGTCATCGTGATATTTTCGAATGTGATTTTATTGTTTCTCTGTAGATCTGCCTACAGGGACTAATGCCCTTCTGTGTAACAACTCTTCACCAAAACATGCTACTTTGTGCACAATGACAACTGTCCTTCTAATTGTGGCCAGTATGTTCTGAATGCATGTAAACTATCCAGCCACTACCCACTGCTTAGGCATACCTTTACTGCCTCTACCTCCTGGCTCACAACAAACACCAACAACACATTCCACTACGCCTTCTGTCGGGTGCCAATTAACAACTCCAACTGTTTCTAGCACAAATACTCATATGGCCACATTCCTCTTCTACCTTCATGTCACTTCTGTCCTGACCTCTACAACTACCTCTGACCTTACCCCCCCTTCCCTTGACACCTATTCTCTCACAGGGCACATGCGACGATCACTTGTTCAAATGTGCAAAAGAGACACCAGATGACTTTGCAAAATGCACAGATGCAGAACTTACTGAATGCTGCACTCTGTCATGCTTTTCCAGCCTTACACATCCCAAAATCCATTCACCAACACTGTGATTATGGGCACTGCTTGCTCTGGCATTCATCTCTGATTGCCATATTGACTCTGTGATGACAGGACCTTGCAGGGAAAAGGTGAGCCTCAATTCCTTGGCCATTGCCTTGGAAGAGGGTCTCCTCAGTTCCCCAGGCTAGGGGTCTCCTACAAAGACCCTGGGAGGGTCTGGGACAATCTCAGACCCTTCCCGTCAGCTGGGTCTTGGACCATCTCCATCAGAGCTAGACGGGACGCATCCGAGTGGCGAAACGCTGAAACCAGATCTTTCTGTCTGATGACACACACACCCCAACTTGAAAACTGCTTTGTTGATTTTGTTTTGTGGGACTCATTTTTACACTTCTTGGTTCTCCAAACCTGCACACACACACCCCGAAAACATACTTTTAACATAAAAGTTATAACTATTCATAAAGATTATATCTATTTCCATCTGTTAAACTTATTTTTGCAGACATAGGGAAATACAGCAAACACTGAAATGGGTATCAAATTTTTAAACTGACTCAATAAGGTGTGAGGCATTTTTTTGTTCATTCTATTCTCCTAATTGATGGGCATGTTAAACATATCTGCCTCGTGAATTTCCACACCACTCTCATTCACATCACAGTATTTCTCTGACCGTGTTCCAATATGGTTCATTTAAGAATGGTAGTGCAACTTCATGTGTAAACCACACTGGCCTGTCCTCGATGGTGTTCTCATTGTCCTCTGGTTGTAATTGTATGTTTCCAGTTCATCCTTATCTTTCTATAGAAAAGAAATGTAATGACTGCAACTTCTGTGTGTCTTAGTTGATCTGCACGGTGCCAGGAAACTTGCTTCACTTCCACTGACATTTTTAAGAGTGTGTAGTTATTGTTCAGATAATATTGGTCATTGGATGCCTGTAACAAGACATATCCAATCTGTATCTTTTAGTCCATATAAGGTATAGCCTAGGATCAATACCTTTTCTTTCTTTCAATGAATGTCTCATCATGTGATATTAACAGAAATAGAGATTGAGGCTGTATGTATGATTCTTTAAAAAAAATCTTAAGGATAGCAATGATTCTCACATCCAGTGCTAGACCTTATTTTCCATTTGAGCTGACTAGAAGGTGAAGCAGTTGTCCTAGTACTCCCCCATCCACCCAGATTGATTTGCCACAATTTCCTTTTGCATTTACAGTGGTGCAGCAGTAATCTTTCCATTTTAACCATTCTTAGAAAAATCACAACCACCTTGTGTCTCTCTTTGACTCTTTTTAGTTATTCATAGCTTATTGCATCCTTTCCTTATTTGCTGCCTTCATAAGGCAAATCTGGTGAAATCAGGTCCTGCAGAAAAATCATTTTCAGTTGAAAGGCCTTAATTATATTGCAGTGAAATCCTGGGCCCATCATGCACAATGTCTGTGGTTGAAGAAAGGATCCCTCATAATCCACAGTGCTGGTTGACTATGGGACTTTGGGACAAAATGTATCTTGCTCTCCTTTAAGAACAGAACTGACAGCAACTGAAACTCTTGAAGGCCCTATGGCTAGGTCTGACACACCTCACTGTGAGACAGTCTTATACTCATACCAAGTACATAGCACATGACGGTGCTACATGAAAAAATTCTTAACGGAAAAGTCTTAATTCCATCCAGCAAATTATAGTTGAATATGAACAGCTGAACAACAACACATACAGCTGTTAATAAATTTTAGCCTGATCCATAACCATAGATCTCCCCCCCCCCCGCAAAGTTAGAAGAACAGAACTGAGCATATCAGTAAACAAAAAGCTGGTCATCTTGAAACCCTGTCAAGTGGATTCCTATTTATAGAAATGGTGAAATCAGATACTGTGTGAGCACTCTGAGGTTTGCAACATTTGACAAATTGTAATTTTGTTCTTCACAAACTCCTAAACACTTCCTGCTAAGTGACAACAAGCCTCAGCAAGTTTCCACAAACCTTCTGCAGCTTCTTCATTTTAGTATAAAGAACAGATGCCATTTTGGTGTGGCAATGAGCTTTTTTGCTCTCTCTGCACATGTAAAAGAAGGCACTCACATCCTAGGGAAATGTGATAGTTAAGGCCTTTCTGAAAGCTTTGTGTTTGGTAGTGCATGGGAGGTCAACAGCTGGCTCAATACTGCAGCCCTGTGCCTGTCTTGATGTTTTTATATTCAAAACTCCTACAACCAAATTGGGCAACTATGCAAATTTTGTAGGGGAAAATATGCAGATTGGTCAAAATTCTTTAAAGTTTCTTTATTTGCATGTTTTACAAAAATTGCATTGTGGGTTTTTCTTCTTTTCAGAGTTTCTTTTGTCAGAATCAACTATTATAATCTGATGGAGGGAGTAGGAAGAAGAGTAAGGAAAACCAGCGGAATGTAGATTCCACTCTAGCAAGACTATTTTGCAAATGAAAAGATTTGCACCATTGTATAAAGGGGCTTCCCTTTTCAAAAGCAGCAGTTTTACTCATACTGCATCATATATCTAGCTTTGATATATTTCATGTTGTTCAGTCGCACAGTTGAGTCCAACTCTTCGTGACCCCATGGACCAGATCACGCCAGATCACGTGATCTAATTCATAGATGTATAAAAATCAATTTGAGATGAAGCTCAGAGGAGAAGGGAAGGTGGGATACAACTAGCCTTTTCACTCAATCCAGCCCAATTCTCTTCCTTATTGTAGACCCCAACCCACATGGCCTCTGTACATGAAGGTCCTACAAACACCAGACAAGAGGAGGAGGAGGAGGAGGAGAAGTGTGTTAGAACTGTATTCTTTGATGACTTCCGGCTATGGCCGCACAACCGGTGACCGACTCTCGGGAAGCTCCCGGAGCCGGATTGCCCACACGCAGTCTGGGGGGGTCCCGCGCAAGCGGAGATCCTAAGGAGCCTTGGTGAAAAGGCTCCGAACTAGGGGGCGCGACCGGGAGACTGGGAGAAGCCTCTTACCGGCACGAAGGCCGGGAATTGAGGCTCCCCGCTCTGTTCTCCCTTTGCCCCAAACGGCCCCTGCTGCAATGTGCCCCGTCAAGGGATCTAGCACAGCCACCGGAACATCAGAGTGATGAAGCGATAAAGTTAAAGATTGAAGAAAAGCATATTCGACTAACTGTAAGTTGGAGATCAACTTAAGAGTAGCGGCTTGAGCGCGATTCGCCCCCCGGGAAACCGAAAGGGAGGAGGGAGAATTCCCCCCCACCTTAGAAAAGAGACTTTTAAAAGCGGAGGGGGGGCGAAGCGAAGATTTGAATAAGTGTATTACCTTTTGGTAGAGAGTTGAGAGCAGAGAAGAGGGAGCCATCCCTGGGCAACGCAGCACGAACTTTTAAAGTATAAACAAAGTTGGAAAATGGCGATGCAGAAAAAGGTTTTGGAGAGACAGACAAAGAAGACAGGAGGAACTTCCTGTCCGAGTCCCTCCCCTGCTGGGACTGCTGTCAATCAACAA
>NW_015165257.1:733793-765404 GCF_001447785.1 Gekko japonicus
CTCCAACTATACAAAGAAGAATAAGCTGCCGGCAGAAGTGGTAGTTAAATTTACCAAGCAACGTCTCCGGGATCAAATTTTAAAAGCAGTATCAGCAACACCCTTGAAAATTGGAGAACAACCAATCCGAGTTTTGAAAGATGTTCCATTTGAAATCAGAATGAAAAGAAAAGAATACAAATGATTGACCTTGTTTCTACAAAAGCATCAAATTAGTTACAGGTGGTTGACGCCAGAAGGACTGGTCTGTAAATTTAAAGATAAAAGAGAAAGGATTGACTCTATCCTGAAGGCACAAGACTTTTTGAAAAGGCACGCCAATACTGAAGACGAAGCAGAATTCGCCGAGTGGATGTCGGGGATAAGCGAAGAAGACAGCAGCTCGGAAGGAGAGGTGAAAGAAGAAGAAGTTAAAGGTGCAGCCGGAGGTCCAAAGTACAACTTAAGAGAAAAAAAGGAAAATATCGCAAAACTTAAGGACTAGTTTGGACAATGCTTTAGAAGAAATACTAATTCCAAAAGGACATTACTAACATATTAACTGCCCGATTTGGAAAGAATAAGAAGAAACAGATGATTATCCAACCACAGAAGAAGTCTTACAATTTGACATGGACTTTAACCTTAATACTAACAGATTAATATACTAACACTTAACATCACTCAACACTTTTCTTTGTCCCTCTATGAACCCTCCCTATTTTTCTAAATTATAAAAGTAGAATTTCTCTCCTTTTTAGGAGAGGGAAATAAAATAATTATAAAAAAAAGAACTGTATTCTTTGCTATGGCTTCTGAGCTAATGTAATAAAACTTTCAAATGAATGAACAAAGAAAAAGAAGAAGAGGAGGAGTTGGTTTTCTTTTTTTTGAAAATTTGTATTGCTTTTTATCTCTACACACTACAGGATACAGGGGAAATGAAGAATCTAAACTATAATAAAGAGTAAGCAGGGATCAAAAATGTTTTAAGATTCAGTTACCTTATATTTCCGCATTAAGAACATAAGAACATAAGAGATGCCAATGTTGGATCAGGCTAAAGGCCCATCCAGTCCAACACTCTGTCACACAGTGGCCAAAAATACCAGGTGCCATCAGGAGGTCCACCAGTGGGGCCAGGACATTAGAAGCCCTCCCACTGTTGCCCCCCCCCAAGCACCAAGAAGACAGAGTATCACATGCCCCAGAGTCCCTATCTATAGGTAAAAGGTAAAGGTTCCCTTGCTCGAAAGCCAGTCGAATCCAACTATAGGGTTGTGGTGCTCATCTCCGTTTCAAAGCCGAAGAGCCAGCGCTGTCTGAAGACGTTTCCGTGGTCATATGGCCGGCATGACTAAACACCAAGGCGCATGGAACGCTGTTACCTTCCCACTGAAGTGGTACCTATTTATCTACTTGCAATTTCTTGCTTTTGAACTGCTAGGTTGGCAGGAGCTGGAACTATAGACAGGAACTCACTCTGTCATGCGGCACACTCAGGTCTCGAACTGCAGAACTACTGGCCTTCCACAGCCTGCAGTTCAGCATCTTAACCACTTGAGCCACCGCAGCTCCTATCTATACCTTGTGGCTAATAGCCACTGATGGACCTCTGCTCCATATGCTTATCTAATTCCCTTTTGAAGCCATCCATGCTTTAACATTGTTTAGCTTTAACATAGTTGGAGATTAAAAATTGATATTCGTATCTTAAACAGTGCAAACAAAATAAGCTATAGTGTGTGCATTCTAGTAAATAAACACAAAAGAAAGAACAGACTTTCAGAATCGGGTTATTTGACTGTTTTCTTCCCTCTGCATTTGTTCTTATCAAAGGGGAGCCTAACTTTAAATGATTTAGGGGCCGCAGCTCCTAATTCTGATTCAGAGTCAAAAAGAAGAGGAGTTGGTTTCATACCTCCACCCTTCACTACCTGAAGGAGTCTCAGAGCGACTTACAATCACCTTCCATTCCTTTCCCCACAACAGACACCATGTGAGGTAGGTGGGGCTCAGAGAGCTGTGACTGACCCAGCTGGCTATATGTGGAGGAGTGGGGAATCAAACCCAGTTCTCCAGATTAGAGTTCACTGCTCTTAACAACTACACAAAACTGGCTCTTGGTTGGTCAAAGGGGCAGTGGTGTACCAAGAGGGGGGGCGTCTGCCCCGGGAACAGCTTCGGGAAGGCCCTTGAAGGGTGCCCTCAAAGCAAGCATCGTCCTGTTGCCTCCAACCAAATGCCTTCTCTTTTATTTATAAAATGCATTTCTGACTGCAACCACTAGGGGCACAAGAAGTCTAAGTATAGCAAAAAGCTCTTGGATCAGTTAAACTTCCCTTTTCTCCAAATCTTAAGCAACCTTCCTTAATTGATCATGCTGAGAGCTGCTACAGTAATTGCCAGGCTGCAGGTCATTTTCTCCAGTAGTCTAACCTTTCTTTCTTCCTTTCCTTGCACCCAGCTCAGCCAGATCTTGCAAAGCAGTAGTTAGGGTTTTGCAGCAGGATAAAACAACCTTTCCCTCACTACATTTCCCTTTTTTCCACACTAATTCATTTCTGTCTCTCTTCACCTAATTTTTCTGTGCCCCCCCTTTATTTTCATTTCTTGGTCTCAAGACCTTCTCAGATAGATAGATGGAAGATAGATAGATGATAGATAAATGATAGATAACTTTACTGCTTCAGCTCAGCCAGAGCAATAAACAAAACAAAAAAATAAGGAAAATACAATCATATTAATACCAAATTACAGTGTCAATACAAACTACCACATAAATTTTTCAATAAAACATTTAAACAAATTAACATAACCCTATCAATAAGTCTAAATCCATACAATCATATATAAAATTACAATAAATCCTACCAAAAGATCATATTAAATACATTAATTTATAAATATAATTTACTTCAATCATCTTAACTGTATCTTGGTAACTGATGCTACAAGCTTTGCCATTTGCATTGTGATCCATCTATCCTTAGCTGCCAGTAACACAACTAATTTATTTTGCTCTGACAGCCCTGGCAAACATTGTAAAATATTTCTAAGGTACTTCTCCCAAACATTTACAAATCTTGGTCATTGAAATGTAACATGAGCCAGATCTTCAATGGATTTGTGATCACAGGAGCACGCTCAATCATCAAATGGGATCTTATGGTAGGCCCTTCACTACGGCCAATTGTAATATATCCATCCGAGCCCTAGTAAATGCCTTTCTATATTCTATGACCATTAGGTCATCAAAGTAAGTTGGACAAGCTATAGGGACAGATACATGTTGTTTATATAAAGTGGCTGAACTCATGGTACCCATGATCTACTTCTGAATATATGGACAATAATCTTTGTTTAATTAAGTGTCTAGCAACTACATGATCAAAACCTCCTAAATACTCTTCAAATAATCCTAGTTTAGCCAGTATAGACAGTGTCTGTGATTTCCATGATATATCTTTCATCTCTTCATATGCCATAGTTACTAGAAGTGATGCTTGGGAGAAAGAGATCTTCAGCCAGAAATATATAACAAGTTTATGAACTCTTATCGATATTGGTGGCAAAGCCAATTTTGATCTCACCATAACTGATGATGTAGAATTAGGAACTCCCAACATTTATATATATTGAACCACCTCTTGTTTTATAAAATCTGTATAATCCAGATAGTACTTTATTAAGTTTCTGTCTAGTTAAGTCAATATGTGTTGTCCAGGATCCTGACTGATGGGAGATAATCCCTAGATATATAAAGAAGTCACTTGTTCTAATAAATTGCCATCCATTGTCCACCTATGTTGCTATGTCCACGTGCTGAAGACCATAATCTTTGTTTTTGCATAGTTGACCTGGAGTACATTCCTCTTACAATATTGAGTAAATTGATTTAAAAATCTTCTGAGACTAATTTGTGTCTGAGCAATAAATAATGTATTATCTGCTTATAGAAGAACAGAAATGACCTTACTGCCAAGCCTTACTGAGGGAAAAAAATGTGCTCCTCTAAGAGAGTCCACCATATCATTTATATAGAGATTGAAAAATAATGGCGCTAACATACAACCTTGGCACACCCCTTCTAAAGTTTTAACTGAATCAGATAGCTGTCCATGTAGGCCTATTCTAACTTTTAATGAAGTATTGGAGTAGAGCCCTTGTATTTGCTCTAATCGCCTATTATCTGTTCTGAGTGTGCACAATTTCATCCAGAGGTGCTGCCTTGAAACTGAATCAAATGCCACTTTGAGATCTATAAAGGCAACATATAACGCACTAGATTGTTTGTTCACATATTTATTTATTAAATGCTGTAATAGAAATCAGTGATCTAAAGTTGAGCAACCCTGCCCATATCCTATTTTCTCTGATGCTAGTAAAGTCTTTTCAGGCATCCATTCCTCCAATCTCATATAGAGATGCCTGGAATATAATTTTCCTGTGATATCAAGGAGAGAATTTGGTCTATAATTAGATGGAACTTTTCTTTCTACCTTCTTGTATATAGGTAAATAATAGATGTTGTCCATTTATAAATCTTACCATTTCTATCATTATGTGTAAATAGATGGGCAAGAACTGATACCCACCATTCTTGAAGGACCTTAAGGGTATCAGGAGGAATAAGACTTTCTTGAGGGGCCTTATTGCTCTTGATCACAGCTATTAGAGATTTTATTTCATTAAGAGTAGCAGATGACAGTAGATAGGGTCCAGTAGGTTTGTCATAGACATTTCAAAGGCCCTGTTCACATGGAGCATTTGTCCCACTGAAGGAACGGGAGTCCCGCGGAGTATCTGGGCGCGATCGCACAGGAACATCTGGGAGATGTAGCACTCCCGTGGCAAACCCGTGGCAAGCCGCCGATGCTGTGCGGTAAAAAACCACCTCGCCATATGTAGTGGCAAATACTTTGCCACGGGCTGCCTATGGGAGCCTCCCATCATGTGATCGTGCCGGCACACGGCTTCCTCCCCCATTATTCTCTTTGCTGCAAGGAAGCCGCCGTCACGTCTGATCGCATAATGGTGCATCAGACTGCAATGGCGCAAATAGCTGCGCTTCCCCCCCGCGTTTTATGGCACGTCTGACTGGGGCCATAAATCTCTTCATTGTGCCCTGTATCACTAAACAACTTTTAAAAATGTTCCTTCTGGGTATCCTTTGATATATAAAAGTTTAATTCATAGCTAATTCTGCCATCAAGATAGATTCCAGTGGGTAGCCATGTTGGTCGGAAGCAGCAGAACAAAGTTTGAGTTCAGTGGCACCTTTCAAACCAACAAAGTTTTATTCAAGGTATAAGTTTTCGTGTGCAAGCACACTTCTTCAGAAGTGTTGCTCTGAAAGGTGCCACTAAACTCAAACCTTGTTCTCACATCAAGATTCGCTAACAGTTTCCAAAATTTTGTCATATCCTTTCGAGTTCATGCCAAAGGCAGTTCTTGCCATGACTTTTTATACAAAGCAAGGTGTTTTTTTTTCTTAAGCGGTTGTTTATAACTATTACAAAGAGGCTTTGGGAGCAGGTGCAGTCTTACCTTATGGGGCAGCCTGTGCAATGTCCCAGGACTCTGAACTGGAGGGGAGCAAATGAATGACAGATGAAAATAAAATAGGTAAACCTTTTCATTGTGTGAGCTGCCATGCAGGAATGGGGACAAGTTTAGAGTGGCAAGCATAGTTTAATATAAATTTACCACAGTTTAATGTAAATTTTACCACAATTTAATTTAAATTTCAAAGCTCCACACTGATTTCCAACTACCATTCATGGCTGCACTTCAGAGCACGACTATTAAGTGTAGATTTCTCTCTACCGAGAAGGGACTGTCTTTTTCCTTGGAATCATTTATCTAAATACTTATAACCCTTTTGCTTCCCAGTGAGTACCTCAGACAGCTTACAACATCATTCTCTCCACTTGCATTTTATCCTGATCACAACATTCCTGTGAAATAGACTAGGCTAAGACTCCTTTCCTTGAGATTCATTGATGACATTTTTATTGTCTGGACCCATGGCAAAGAAGCCCTCGAGAGATTTCACCAGCTTTCCCACAACTTCCACCCCACCATCAATCTAACTATGAATTACTCTACACAAGAAATGAATTTCCTGGACACCACAGTACAGATACACAAGGGACACATAACTACCAGAAACTGACAGATTGGCAAACATATCCACTTGCCTCCAGCTACCACCCCAACAACATCAAACAATCCATTGTGTATAGCCAAATCCTACACTACAGTCACATCTGCTTCAACCCCGCAGACAGAGATACTCCCTTGAAGGTTCTACAGCATGCATTTTTGCAACTACATTATCATCCTGATATGGTGAGAATGATGTTTGAAAAGGCCAGAATGATACCCAAGGTCAGCTTGCTACAAGACAAACCCAAAGAAAATGACAACAGAACACCACCACTGGTGGTCACCTACAGCTCACAACTCAAGCCAATACAATGCATTTTTAATTACCTACAACCCATGCTGGGTAGAGACACTTCTCTCACACAAGCATTGGGGGGCTGACCTTTTCTTGCTTACAGACAGCCTGCTAACCTAAAACAACTTCTCGCCCACAGTGATGAACTACTTAACAGTAACATGAATTCTGGTACCAAGGCCTGCAACAAACTGAGATGCCAACTTTGCTATCATATAGATCCTAGTAACACCATTAGTGGACCCAGCAACATTAGCCATACGATCTCAAGTCTACACTCACACTCATCCTCTAATATGATTTAAACCATCATATGTCAGCACTCTCTAAATTGGATAAACAAGCCAGTCCCTTCAACAAAGAATTAATGGTCATAAGTCTGACATTAGAAGCCACAACATTCAAAAACCAGTGGGGGGACATTTTAACCTTCCAGGACATTCAGTTGCTAACCTAAAAGTACAAGTTCTCTTACAAAGGGATTTCAAAGGGAGATTAGAAAGAGAGACAGCTGAACTGGAATTGATAACGAAGCTCAAGACAGTGCATCCACCTGGATTGAATCGAGACCTAGGTTACCTGTCTCATTACAATGCTGATTTCTCCACACCTACTATTCCTCTGCATATCCAATTATGCCTGCTGTTGTCATTCACCTGCTATTGTCATTTGTCTGCTAATGTCATTTGGCATCTGAAATTACTCCACTTTCCAATATATAGAACAGATGGACTCACGTTCTAGCTGTATCTGAAAAAGTGAGCAGTGACTCACGAAAGCTCCTACCCTGTTAGTCTTTTGCTACTGGACTCTTGCTCTTTTCTACTGAATCTTTTTATGTCTGTCAACGTAGTGTGTGTTTTAGCTAATGGTATATATTTATCCTTAAGTTTTATCCCCTAACTTTTCTTCTTATGTGTGTCTGTCATATGAAGTCTGGTTAAATCATAAGTAAGTTTCCTCATGATTACTGAGTAAAGATATGAAAAGTGGCAGTGGTTTTAAGAGCAAAAGGTTTAAAGATTTAGAAGCCAAAGAGGCTTCAGAATACCACTAAGGGGTGGTTTTAACTTAAGAGGGGTAACCCTGGAACATAAAGAGACCCTCAGGATACATTAAAAAAACCCTTAACTGCCTCTAAGTGAGGTCCAGGAAGGGAAGATTAGGACAGTCACTGGGGGGGAGGGGGTGATAGTGTCCAGTACCCTATAAGGAACAGGTTATACAGTGGAAGGTGGTGGTCAGCTGGGGTGAGAACCTTCTAAAATAAGGAATGGCTTTTGTCACAGGGGTTGGTGAAGGAAGAAATTATAATTATCATCCTCGGCTGTGAAAGAGGAAAGCTTTCACCACAGAGGTATTCAAATTGAACCAAACCATTTTCAGAATTTGGTCTCATCCCTATTCTTTCCCCCCAGAACAGCCAATTTACACACAACATCACAAACTGCTTTTTCCCAAAGTGACATATCTAGTTTGCAGTAACAAAGAATGCACAAACAAATTGTTCAGTTTTCATTCAAAAGAGCCATCTCTTCAACTGAACTTGAGGTAAATCCTGCTGGATCCTGCCATAGCATCACCACAACAGCAGACAAGTCATTATTTTGGGGCTTATTATTTCTGAGCCACTGTCATCATTTCTTACCCCCCTACCCTGTTTGGAATAGTATCATATGACTAATTTCCAGTTCTGTTGCCAAGCAGCACAGATGAAATGAAGAGAAATGGTGTGCTTTTAAGATATTGCAAGCCATCTAGTTGAACAGAGGCCAGAAAGAATCTTCTTATGGTTCTTGTTAACCATCATTCATTGTGCTTTAATTAGAAGGCATTTTAAAAGTTTTTGAAAAAAGAGAAAAGGCATAACAAATATGAATGCTATTCAGAAGTTTAACAGTTTGAAGGATATTGGTTTATATGACAGAAACAAGAGCAGTAATAAGGAGCATTGGCTCCTTAATACATGTTAATCTAATTTTTGCTGCTGGTGGTCATCTCAGCAATTAAGGTTATGTCTCTTTTCCATTAACATTCAGGAGCTCACAGCAAACATACATGCACGCATGCTTACAATCTCAAAAATGACAGAATGATTTCGATTCGATTCCCTTCTCCCCCTCCCTCCAGTAATTTCCCACCTGGAGTTGGCAACCCTATCAGGAGTGGCCCCAATGAGTTTTCTCCCAAAGGCCAACATAGGTGTGGAAAGGGCCTTTTACTGACAGAACTTGGTTGCCTAGGAACAGGCACTGAGAAGAAAGTACAGTTGGCAGCTCTGATTAGGGAAATACCTGGAGATTTGGGGGGTGGAACCTGTGGAGGGCAGCATTTGGGGGGGGGATGGAAGGAGTCAGCAGGGGATAATGCCATAGGTTTTACCCTCCAAAGCAGCAATTTTCTCCAGGGGAACTGATCTCTATCATCTGGAGATCAATTGTAACAGTGGGAGATCTCCAGGTCCCACCTAGAGATTGGCAACCCTAGGGGAACATCAGCCGCACAGCAGGGGGCTGAAGAGAATGGTTTGATGGTCGCTGGCCCACCTCATTAGCCAGCCAGCCATGGTGGAGCCAAAAAGGAGAGAGAGCCATTTTAAGTTTATTTTGACAGGAAAGTGGCCAAGCTGGCAGTGGGTGGGGGAGGGGTTATGCTGAAAGTCCTTGGTTTTTTACTAACAGAAGCAGGCTTGGCTGCCTACCAACAGCCACTGAGGGGAGAGTTAGTCACAGTTCGTCCTACACAGGAGCCAAGAGAAGTGTTTTCCTCAGGAGAGAGTCTGGCTTTCCAGGAGCCGCAGCTTGTTTCCTCTAGGCCAGACCATCCCTGGCACTGCCACTGCTGCTGAAGGAAGGTGGGGGAGTCTTTGAATGGCGCTGGGCAGCCTTCTCTGTGGTGCACCGGCCTTGCTGCTGAGGGAGAGGGGCCATGAGGGGAAGCAAAGGTAAGTGCTTCCCCTGCTTGCCGCCTCGCTAGGTCTGCCTCCTTCTCCCCCATGGAGGGGTTGCTGCTCTCTCGGCGGAGCGTCCATCCCCTTCGCCAGCTCCCTACAGACTGAGGGCGAGATCCTGGCTGCCGGCTTTGTGGGCGGAGCCGAGTAAACGCAGCGAGGCAATGCAGCCAGGGGACTGGCAGACCTTCAGAGTGGCAGCTAAGGGAGTCAAAGGCTGTGGGAGTGTGTGGAACATCGAGGAAAGTGGAACACGAAAACTCTTTTATATATAAGGAGAGATGTCATGTGAAACTATGAAGCTGCTTTATCTATATCCCTGTGTAAAGAATGGGAATAGACTAGTATAACTAAAATTTTATTGTTAATTGGTGAGATTGCATATTGACCATATATAGAAAATTGTTTGTTTGTTTGTTGGCCACATAAAGAATAGTGTGGTAGAAATATGATGCACCAAACCTGATTTTGTTTTTAAATTTCCTGGGTTATTGAATTTTGCACTTGAGTTACCACATTATAAATATACATATGATGTATAAATGTGAATTATCTTCTGTCTTGGGGAGGGAGAGAAAAAACATAAACAAGCTCCCCGTATTCACCAGACAATTTGTTCATTCTTGAAATTAAATTCATCCTTGTTATTAATCAATATACATTCACCACCAGATTTTCTTATTTGCTTTCTGCCGAACTGGGAGACTTTTGTTTGCTGACACAACATCTTTCTCTAGAAATGAAAGACGAAGAAAGATATGACATAGTGGCAACTCACCTAAAACAACCACCCTTATTTGACTTCCACCCCAGTTTTTCTTCATCTCCTGCTTTCAGAGTTTTTTCATACAAGACGCTGAAAGAACTCTTTGAGATTCTCCACACTGCATGTTAAAATGCAACAGGAATTTGGAAAGTTGCTTTTAAACTGAATATTCTTTCCAGCCAAACTAGGTTACAGCTTTTGTGCAACTACAATAGAGAAGTACTTTTAGCATCATGCATCACAACATCCAGATGACCACTCTTGATAACACATCAAGTCATTGAACCTATCAACTTAAATCTATCAGGTTAATATATGCTGGTACCACAGGGGGTTAACTTAGTAACACTAGTTTCCATGTGTTCAGTTCCAGAGGGATAGCCATGTAAGTGTACTGCAGCCAAAATAATGAAGAGTCTTGTAACACATGACTAAAAAATTTCTTGTGCTACCTCAGATGGACCATTTCACAAAGAACTCATAAAATAAAATGACAGATGGCAGGATTCATGATTTTCTTTACGTTTCCCCTATCCGCTGACTAGGGCAAAGCCTGTGTGTAGGAGTAAGGTTGCTGAGAAGGAAAGTACCTATCTTCAGGAACTGCAGCTTTGAAACCATAGGACAGTTTGTCTGAGGTCCCATGAGACCCAAAACTCTTGAGAGACTTGTATTAAGAAGCAAGAAGGAGGTTCCTAGCTTCCAGAGGTGTCAGGCAGATAAAGCAGACAGTGCAGACTTGAGGGAGGAAATGCCTTGGTGTGAGAAAGCCAAACTGGACAAGACAGCATCTTCATGGCCACAATGAGGACACCACCACCATTTTAAAGTCCTTTAAAAATGCTACCAGGGCCCATTGGTGCTCTCATTTCCCTCTCCCCACTAGCCTTAACAATTGCCAAAATGGCTGTACTTCCCTGGGCTGTTTTGGCATTGAAAAGGTACAAGGGGGGACAAGCAGGTTGTGCTGAGACAGTTTTAAATTACTTTCAGATGGTGGTGGCATTCTCATGGCAGCCACAAGGACACCATTACATCTAGTTTGGTCCTCACTAGATGCCATTTACTGAACAATTAGATGATAGGGATTTTTTAAACTTTCCTTTGGTTGCTTATTGTAGGGTGTGCTTTATTTTCCCATCCTTCTAAAAAGTACTTGTAATAAGTTAGGGTTCAATCATATGGAGGTCTTATGACAGAAAAAGTAACTGTTCCTATTTTAAGAGATCTATGATTTGGATATTCAGATGTTTTCCTTATTGCTAAAAAGCAGCTGGGGTAGGGGCTTAGCTATTTTGCTTTAATGCCATTTCCATTTTGGTGTAGTGGTTAAGAGTGGTGGACTCTAATCTGGAGAACCAAGTTTGATTCCCCACTCCTCCACACACAGTCAGCTGGATGACTTTGGGTCAGTCACAATTCTCTCATAGCTGTCTCAGCCCCACCTACCTCACAGGGTGTCTGTTGTGGGGGGGCGGGAGGAGAAGGAGATTGTAGCCACTCTGAGACTCCGAGTGAAGGGCAGGGTATAAATTCAATTATTTTAATTTTTTATTTATTCTTTTTATTTATTTTTTATTTATTCTCCTCCTCCTCCTCCTCCGATGGAAACCCCCCTGTAGTGCCTGTTGAGGTGACCTGAGATGGTTATGATACAGGTACCAATCTTTGCAGCTCACAGCTACTTTTCTTTGGGAAGGATTTCTGTCCGGGAAATAACACTGGAAAAGAGTTAAATTCACCTCCTCCCCCATCACCATGGCCAAAATAGGGACCCTATACCTGGTTGGTTTGTTTTCTAAAGAAAACAGAGATCATATCTTCAAGCCCACATACTCTCATCTGACTCTAATATGTCCAAGTTAATGCAAATGTTGGCCAAGCTAGCTTGCATGTCACAGCAAGGAGAAACATGGTGGTCCTGAGGTCCCTGTAAGATCCTTACTTATTCATTTGGATTTTTTTTCTCCAACAGGAGAAGTAGTGTAGATTCATAACACTCTGTTGCTAGAGTGAAGTGTTAAGTCTTGCTCCTGAAACAGTGCTAGATATTTTGAAATGAGGAGGGGGTGAGCTCCACGACCACATGCATGACAAAAATTCAAACTACAGCTTCTCACTAAGAAATGCTGTCACAGCACCATTGACTTGTTTAAACATTTATTAAATCACTTCACAACAAATAGTAACACATCAAGTGCTATCCTCACATTTCACAGCAGTCTCACTTGTAAGGAGAGCGCTAGCCAAAGTGGGTGATGGTTGCTTTTTTGAAAAAAAATCTATTGAGATATTAGTTGAGTTAATATTTAGGAGATGAATTGCTTGAGTGTCTTGTTTACAAATATTTGTGGAAGTTACTATGGAATCTGGATGCAAAAGAACAAAGAAACAGAACAGGGATGTTATGGTTAGAAATGTCTATTTGCAACTTTAAAAAGTAGAAAAATGTGAAAAGGTACATGCAGTGAACTTAGTCTTTGCATCAATATTTATGGAAAATTAGAAAGCTCAGACACAAAAGGAGGCATGGCCTCATTAGGCAGCCTGCATGTTGTCACTTTTGTGCTACTGGAGACCTCTTGAAACATGAAACCCAAGGCAGGTTGCTATGATGTCTTTCTTCATTCACAGTTATCCCAAACAGACTGCTTCGAACCTTTGATTCTCATGTCTAGTCTCTTATGATATGTAATTTCCATACACATGATACTGCTAAGAACTATAAGGACTCTAAAGCCTGTTATTAGCAGGAAGTGCCCATTTCCTTTATAATAGGCATTATAGGCAGCCCGTGAATGCTCTACTCCATCTATGACCCTAACAACACTACTTTGCCAGGTATTCCACCTGTATCAAATTCTTCACAAAATATCCAATCAGTGGACCTGTGCCTAAAGTTTGCTGTAGGAGAGATGTCAAAGTTCTGAGATGTTTACCTAATGTCTACATTTACCAACAGTGGATTACAGATAAAAGTATTGTGAGCAAAGACATGTGTGTTTACAGTAGGCTTACCTTAAGAAAACAATTATCAAGATAAAATGGCAAGGAATTCAAGGAAGACATTTTGAACTTTAAATTTGCTGGAGGACTGGGAGTGCAAAAGCAACTGGGGGGTGGGGGGAAGCCATCAACAAAAAGGCTTTTTTATAAAGATTTTTTTTAAAGAAAGGCTGGATTGTAAAGTGAAAGAGACCAAAGTCAGAAGATGGAAAGGGAGCGAAGATAGAAGATTCAATATTGGACATGCTCAGTTTGAGATGCAGGCAAATCATCAAGGCAGAAATTCACAGGTAGTTGGAGATTTGGAGTTAGATGGAAAGGTAAAATCAGAATTAGAGATGTTACTGGGTATTATCAGCATAAAGGTACCACTGTAAGTTATAGGATTTGATGAGGTGTATACCAAAAGTCATATTAAGTGAGACCTAAGAATAGAATTAAAAACTCTGAGAAAGACAATGCAGAGGAGATATTTTTTGATGGACACATTAAACATATTCTTTTAAATATAAGAAGAGAACCAATCAAGGTGGAATCTCAAGGAATCCATATAAATGGCAAGACAGTTGTCAAGGAAGAAAAAGACAGCACAGTTTTTTAGATGAGGTGACACAATAACAATTTCAGCAGAATGGCTGGTACAGTGTGCACCTTCATACAAATCAAGAACTCTACTCAAGTCAGAACAGTAGGAGGACACAGTAAGGTTCTGGCGTGTTGTGGAGGCAAAAAGGAGGGGTGAGGCATATATGGCAACCTGAGCTCCTAGGAGAAAGGATGGGATTAAAATGCAATAGACAGAACTTGCATGCATCTAGACCATTTTTGAAAGCTGGTGTTCCCATTTCATGGAACCTGACTTCTGGGGTATAATAAAAGGTCTTATTAATAAGTAAAGAAAAATTGACTGTTTTAAGATTAGCATTCATATTAGACTATAATGAGCTTCAATCAGTGCCATGCCATCTAAGGTAATCCAATTTTCGTATATTTTAGACATCTTCTTGATAAGCAGGATAGGAAAGAGATGATTGATTCATGACATTTTTGAGGCTCTGTAGGGAAGAACTGTTTGAATGACTGCTTGGCATCTTATGTCTGTCATTCAAGAACAACTTTATGAAAGAGACATTTTAAAGTGTTTGCCTAAATTTTAAACATTCACAAGGCTATATATGGGATCAAGAAGTTACTGCTTGTACAGGTTATATGAAAACCATATAGAAATATTCATCTTTTTAAAAGGCTTCTATGCAATCTAAACACTTTCTTGCCTGTCTGGTTAAAACTTTAATTAAACACATTTCTCCAGCTACAGAGCCCTTTTACAATTACACTGCCTAAATTCTATAGAACTTGTAGTTGTTTCCACATAAGTGTTGAAATAGATTTATCACACCTTTTCTAAAGAATGTGGCTGCAAGTCATAGGCAGTTGCTTAAAGAACCTGGAAGATTCAAATCGGGTGACAACACTGTTTGATCCACAGACAGTTCTCAGAAATAGGAGCCCCCCCCCACTCAGACGCTGCAGTGTGGCTGCTTTGACACTTAACTAAGGATTAATAATCTAATTAGAGCAAAGTTGTTATAAATGGATTTGAAACAATGGGACAGAGGAGCATATATAGCTCATGATCCAAGATAGAGGAGATACAGAACATAGATAGCACTTGATCCAAGGCCTGCTTAGTTTCATGGGGAGACATTTCCATTGCTTTCACAAGGGATTAGAGGAAGCATTCAAATAAGTTAAAGTTACTCCCCTATGGCTAGCCAAGCAGAATCTGGGTATCATTCTCTTTCTGCAGACTGATCAATTACTGGACTCAATTCAAGGTGCTAGCCATGAATTGAGTCCCTGCAGGACTGCCTCTCCTGATATGCTCTATTGTGACAGCTCCACTTATCTGAACAAAGTCTTCTGCAGGTGCACCCTACAAACTAGTAAAACTGGCAGTTGTTCGCGCATGCACATTCTCTGTGTTGGCTCCTACATTAGTTTCCCTGAGGCTATTAGGAAGACCCCCACACTTCAATCATCCAGTCACTCCAATCACTCCACAAAATGTGCAAAAGAGAATTGTTCAGGAATTATTCAGGAATTACGTTCTTGTAGAAAAAGCAATGTTGTGATGTACTGGTTCAGCTCAGAAGATGACTTTTGTGAGGAATAAAGCATTTCCCTCACTCATTGTCTTGTTGCCTTAAACAATTATGCATATTTTGTTCTGTTTTTACCCCTGTTCCCCAACCCAACTTCATTATTCTTACTAAATGTCTTTGCTGTTAGATTCAAATGTTATCATGTCTTGTAATCTGCTCACTGATTGCCTGATGTTATATTTTGTAATCCTTTTACTGACTGAATGAAAACTGGACTATAAATGAAAATAACCAGGGCTTGTTTTGTGCCAGTATGTGCCGGTACTGACACCTCTTTCTGGCTGGCCTGGCAAAGAAGGCAGCAATGTAATAGCAGAGAAGATGCAACAGAGCATCTGCCTCCTTGTGTGACGTCCCACCAGCCCCTTCTCTGACAGCCTTTTGGCTGTCAGGTAGCCCTGTCAGAGCATTGGTACGTGGGGGTGATATTCTCCTCGGGGGAAATCAAAATCTTTAGCTTAGGTTAGGGGGGGGGGGGGTAGTGTGATATTCCTATAAGTAAGAAGCCCCTATACTACAGGCTATTCCTGACACAAGCTGTATATATGATCTTTAGTACTGGACTACCAATAAACACTTATCTTCTAAAGAAGCCTTTGTGTGGTGTGACCTGCCTAGAGACCCTGACATTGCCAAAGAAACCAGCGGAGAAGGTGGCAGTGGGACTGCAGAGAAGGCCCAGTGATGACAACATCTGTGGTTGTGATGGAGTATATTAGCTCCCCTATTGTGAGTACCAGCACTTTTTCTTAAAAAAACAAAACTGAACATTGCAACTGTTAACAAATGGTTATGAGTCTCTTTCCCATTTCTGTCTTTCCCCCAAGGAACTCATACACACGTCTCCCCTTCTCATTTTATCCCCACATTGACTTTGTGAGGAAGGCCAGGCTATGAGATAATAAAGAACCACCAAATTGCACTACTGAGTATACAAACAGAACAGGGATATGAACACAGGTCTCCCAGTCTTTGCCTGGCACTCTAAATACTACAACAACATTGACTCTGAAGCAGTGCCGGCCCCAGGTTTTTTTGCAGGGAATGTGAGGATACCTTCTTGCACCCACCCACCCCTGTGCACCCATCAATTTCTGGCACCCCCCTTTCTGATGCCAAGCCAAGCCATAGCATCTGGGAGGGGATTTCAGGCAAGCCACACAGTGAGAAGCGCCTCTCCTCCTGCTCCTGACCGGCAGCCAAGTGACTGCAGCAGCTTCTGGGTTCCAGTTAATCTCCACCTCTCCCTCCATCCTCCCCTCTCCGCAGCCGCCCGGGACCGTCCCTCCCTCCCTCCAGCAAGGCCAGTCGCCTTCAACCGGCCTCCTAGGTGCCGAAGAAGAGAGGTGGCTGTGGCTTATTCCCGGGTGCGTGTGTGTGTTGGGGGGGAATCGAGCGGGCGGAGTTGAGTGAGCGGCTACCTTCTGACAGTGGCAAATGCGCAGCAGCACCGAAGCGTCGGGCGTTGCAGTGGGAGTGCAGTGAGACACTCATTAACCTACTTTCCCACACAGTTGATGGCCGAGCAGGGCACGAGGCGAGGGAGGAGAGGGGAAGGCGGCAGGCAGGCAGGCCAGAGCGGCGCCCTCATCAAGCCGGCACCCATAGGCAGCTGCCGAAATTTTGTCTATGATGGACTGGCCCTGCTCTGATTTATACAAACTTTCGTCTGAAGTATTTTTCTTTACAAGTTGTGAGAATGGGGAGAGAGAGATTATTGTAATTTGCTTTGCTGTTTTTGTACCTGAGGGAAAATCCAAATAAAGCTCAAGTTTAAGAAATTAAAAGGTTAAAATATGTTTCTAAGTGCAGACATGGCATCAAGCTCTTGTTTTTAAATTGACTCTGGCTTACTTACTTTTAAATTGACTCTGGCTTGCTTACTTATAATGGGATGATTTGTTTTGTACAAAGAGAAATAAGTGGTGGCTCAGGACTTGAACTGGGATAAGGTAACATTACGTCAGGAGCTAGTGCTATTCTATGTATAATTGATGGTACTGGAGACCTTTTATGCAAGGTACTCTAATTTCCAAGTTTGACCTTTCTTCTAAATCAAAATTATGTCTCATCTTCTATTCTCTCTCTTTATTATAATCCATTTCTCTAGTTATCCTTTCTGTATCTCTTCAGAAAGCTTTCAGAGATCTCAGGGTCCAGAAATGAGCCTTCTGCTACAAAAACCATGGGCAGACTGTCCCAGCCATCCTCCATCTCTTTCATTGTAGCCTTAGTGGAAGAGCACATACCTTGTATGCAGACGGCCCCTGGTTCAGTCCCTCCCATTTTCAATTAAAGGGTATGAGGTAAAGGGGGCTTGAAATTACCTTTCTCTGCTGGATAGCTGCTCCAGTCAGAATAAATAATACTGAGCCTGATGAACCAATGATCTGACTCAGCATAAGACACATTGATATGTTTGGGTATTCTTCCAATTGTTTTTCTGTTGTGACTCAGAAACAACAACCTCTCAGACCAATCAGGCAGTAAAAACCAATTGATTTCTATGGGTAATCTGCCTCTTCATCCATACAAAACAATAATATGTGTGCAGTCTTTGCTCCGGAATCTTGCCAATCTGTTATATCAGACTGTATTTATGGCTTTAATCAATTATTACATCCTGAAGATCAACAGAAGAAATTGGATTCTATCAGTTATTAATATCAAGATTTCAGGAATGAGTATAAATTTTGTCATCCACCTTATTCCTACATATTCCAAACAGGCAGAAGTCAACAGGTCATGGCAGATACCTGCTTGACACTCTTCAGAACTTGTGCTGTAGTGACCCATGTAGTTAGATTTCTTTTCTGACCTTATTGTTCAACATGTATATAACCTTATGTTGTGTTTTTAAGATTTTACTTATATTGTTGTTTTAGCTACTGCATTTTATGTAAGCTGCCCAGAGCCTGCTCTGGCAGGGAGGGTGAGGTATAAATCAAATCTCTCCTTATATATAATTGTCATTTGGGGTGGCAAGATTCGATGCACGCCAAAATCAGTTGGGTGCGGGATCTGCCACTCAGAATGGCTGCCAATCCCCTCACTGCGTTTGGTGGCTGCGTGTCCTGAGTCCCACCCACACAGCTGCCAGCTGCCATCACACCCTCACTCTACACAGAGCTGCTGAAGACAATGGACCATGGCGTCACCACACCGGTTGTCCACAGCCACAACACGAGGCGGGGAGCTGGCAGAGCTGTAAGCGGAGGACAGCACTGGCCAGCCTCTCACCCTCAGTGTCCTGTCAGGCAACAGCCAGGCCCAATGATCCACTGGCCACACGGTGGCCAGGCCGAGGCTGACCATGCCACCCTCGCGCCAATCATCATCCCCTGCAGACGGCTGCAGATGCTGGGGTGCACTGCGAGCCGCTGAGGGCTGGCACGATCCGCTGCAAGGCACCTAATGAGGATGCCCACACCGAGATCTTGCTAGCCCCCCTCGCAGGCCCATCTTCGTGCCCCCGCCTTCAGAAGCCACTGGGAGGGCCACCTGGCATGGGGCCTCTCCTTCGGAGGCGTGCTGCCCGCCGCCGGCCCCTCTTCAACTCCCCCTGCCTTCTGAGCACGCTGTGAGGGCCAGCTACCTGCTGTGGGGCCTTTCTTTCCAAGGCGCGCCACCGGCCCGTCTTTCCCACACACACACACCTTTGGAAGCCACTGGGAGGGCCGGCTCGCATGGGCCCTCTCCTTCCAAGGTACGCTACCCGCCCCCGGCCTGTCTTCGCTCCCCAAACCTTTCAGATGGCTATCTGCCTCAACCATCCATTGTGTTGGGGGGGGTGAAGGGAGGCTTCTCATTGCTCTCCCTCCTTCCCCGTCCGCCTCTCACTTTCGCCTGAGCCATGGAGGATCTGCTCATGTCGGCAGCACCCAATTGCCCATTGGGTTGGGAGGGGGAGGCGGGGAGGCTTCTCTCCACTCTCCCTCCTGCCTGGTCTGCCTCTCGCTTTCGCCTGAGCCATGGAGGATCCGCACCCATCGGCAATGTCCATCAACCCCAACACTTCTCCCGCCAAGCTGTGGCAGGCTGCTAATGAAATTAAAGAATACATAAATACACAAATACACACAAGTATTAATAACAGTTCTGTGTGAGACCTGGAGGGAAACGAATGAGTTGTTGATCAACTAGTAACTATTTGGTGGCCTTAGCTCCTCCTTTGTACCATGGGAATGATTGCCCCACCTCAGAGGGTTATTCTTAGGAATGCCAGTTTTCTGGGTTCAGTGATCCTTCAACCTGGAGCGGGTGAGGTTTGATGTGGGGTGGGACCTCACACAGGTACAATGTCATAGACTCCACCCTCCCAACCAGCCATTCCCTCCTGGGGAACCATTGTCACCAATCTCCAAGTGGGGCTTAGAGATCACTCAGCATTACAACTGATCTCCAGGAGGCAGGGAGCAGGAGATGGAAAGCTGAAATCAGGGGCAGATAATGGCAGGTTGATGCTTGGCTGGGAAGGAGATAGAGTTGCCAACTCCAGGTTGGGAGATTCCTGGAGATTTGAGGGGTGGAGTCTGCAGGGGGTGAGGTTTGAGGAGGGGTCAGACCTCAGACGGGTACAATGCCATCGACTCCACCCTCCCAACCACCCATTTCCTCCCGGGAAACCATTGCTCCCAATCTCCAGGTGAGGGGTGGAGGTAACTCAGAATTACTACTGATCTCCAGGAGGGATGGTGGAAGTCAACTGCAGTCAGAGGGGCAGATAATGGTATGTTGATGGTTAGCTGGGAAGGAGATGGGCTTGCCAACTCCAGGTTGGGACATTCCTGGGGATTTGAGGGGTGGAGCCTGGAGAGGGTGAGGTTTGAGGAGGGGTTGAACCTCAGACAGGTACAATGCCATAGACTCCACCTCCCAAACCAGCCATTTCCTCCTGGGTAACAATTGTTCCCAATCTCCAGGTAAGGGCTGGAGATCACTCAAAATTACAACTGCTCTTCAGGTAGCAGAGATCAGTTCCTCTGGAGACACTGGTGGACTCTGCTGTCATTATACCGTGCTGACGTCACCACAGCAGATTGACACTGACTGTCCAAGGCCTTGGCACTCTCCCAGAGCCTTTTTCTAGAGCTCGTTGTATTTATTTCCACAACGGGCCTTATTTCTGGTAAATAAATAAATGGTGATCTGTAGAGATTCAAAGGTGTTTTCAACATGTGGATGAATTAAGGATATGATATGGATGAGCCAAAAAAAACCACGCTGGCAGAGGCAGCCTGGACATTTCTGCACAAACTCCATTGAGCATGCAGGCAGCCTTCCCCCCACACACACCTTCTCCTAGCATTGCTGCATGTTCTCAAGTTAAACAATAGAACTTGGCTGTGACGAGATTACCTGAGCTGCCAAGCACATCCACTGCCCATCAAGATAATGCAGCTGCGGATCATCTGATCGTTGACTCTAATGACTGGCCAAGTACCTGGAACGACTGTCTTTTCTTTTCCTTTGTCTTAAACCAGCCACTCCAGAGGTCTCACTTATAGAAACATTGTTTCAATTGCCCACCCATTAATCCTATTATCTAGCCCCATCAGGACCTGGATTTTTTCTAGTATTTCCTGGAGGACTATGTGACAGAGGAAGCATGTGCCTATAGTCAGATCTAGGGTATATAAAGAGAGCGTCACTCCATTGCTCTCTCTCCTATCCTCCTAACCCCAACCTATCTTTGGTTCCATTCCTGCACAGTTTGGAATCTCCCATGTGTTCTACTGGTCAGTACACGATCCCATTTTTCACTACAGATTCTACTCTCCATGTCTGAACAGGTAAAGAATCACCCCTCATTGAAACTCCATGCTAATGCAAACATCTCTATAGTTTTCTACCTTAATTTCCTAGCTCTGTGTTGTGTGTTTTGATTGCTTGATTTTATATTTGTGTGTGTGTGAACATTTCCTTAGTAAAAGAAACTAGTGCTTCTTAAAGATCTAGTCTCTGTGTCTATTTCTGGGACTTGAATAAGTGGGACTCTGGTATATACAGGTCATGATCCTATAATTAAGAGAATTGCTCACTAAATATCATAATTTCCCAACCTTTTATTAAGAAATAAAGCAATTTGGCTAACACACAAGGACACTCCTTGGCGTATGATGCGGCTACTTAGTCAAATGCCTGGTGGAAGAGCTCAGTTCTGCAGAACCTGCGGAACTGTAAAAGGTCCTGCAGGGCCTTGATCTCTTCCAGGAGCTCATTCCACCAGGATGTAACCACCACCGAGAAGGCCCTAGCCCTGGTTGTCGCCAGCCTGGCATCCTTGGGGCCTGGAAGGGCCAACCGATTTTGCGTCCCTGAACACAGTGCTCTCCGGGTAACAAGTGGGAAAGGCAGTCCCCATGGACCCTGACCATGCAGGGCTTTAACGGTTAAAACCAGCACCTTGAAATGAAGCTGGTATGCTATCGGCAGCCAGAGCAGTGCCTTCAGCACAGGTTGGATGTGCACTGGCCTAGGGATACCCATCAACAGCCTGGCTGCTGCATTCTGCACTAGCTGCAGCATCTGGATTTGAAACAAGGCCCCATGTGGAGAGTGTTTCAGTAGTCCAGTCTCAAGGTGAACATCACATGGATCACTGTTGCCAAGTCATTGTGTTCGAGGAAGGGAACCAACTGCCTAATCATCTGAAGATGATAAAAGGCTGACCTGGCATGTTCCCATAGACCTCCATAGTTAATGACGCACCCAAGAGCACTCTCAATCTCCTAACCTCCAGCGCTGGCACCAGCTGTGCCCCATCGAAGATCAGAAGTGAGATCCCTACCCACGGACCACCCTGACTTAGGCACTGGACCTCTGTCTTCATTGGATTCCATTTCAATCAACTCAGTCTAAGCCAAGCAGCCACAGCTTGCAACACACGGTCCAGATCTTGTGGTGTAGAATCAGACTGGCTGCCCAACAACATATAGATCTGGGTGCCATCTGCATACTGGTGAGACCCAAGCCCATGCCTTCAGGCAATCTGGGCAAGGGGGCTCATATAGATGTTAAATAACAATGGAGAAAGTACTACCCCTTGGGGCACTCCACAAGCCAGTGGATGCCTTTGGGATAGCTGATCCTCTAGTGCCACCCTTTTTCCTGACCCTGAAGAAAGGATGCGAGCCATTGTAAGGCAAGTCCCTGAACGGTGTCAGCAAGGCAGTGGATTAGTAGCTGATGGTCAACCATGTTGAATGCTGCCGGCAGGTCTAAGAGCAACAGCACCACCAATCAGCCTTGATCCAGATGCCTCCAAAGGTCATCCATGAGGGTGACCAGTGCTGTCTCCGTCCCACATCCTAGACAGAAGCTGGACTGGAAATGATCTAGGGTGGAAGCGTCATCCAAAAAGCTCTGTAACTGGACTGCCACAGCCCTCTTGATTAACTTGCCCAAATAGGACAAATTGGAAACCAGCTGATAGTATCCCAATTCGGCCAGGTCCAATGATTTTTTTTCAAGAGGGGATGAACCACGGCCTCCTTAAGTGGCCCAGGGAACAAGTCCTCTGAGAGGGACTTGTTAATAATCTCCCTTAGGGTACCTCGAAACCCCTTGTGACCCTCTTTGATGAGCCACTATGGGCATGGGTCAAGGAAGTACGTGAAGAGCAATTTGTCAACTTCCTCCTAAAACCTAAGCATTCTCCAGAAGTGTGGTAAAGACAAGTTCATACATGCATGCCCCATTACTCAGTGATCAAAACCTAGCTCTCCTGAACAGTAGATAAGACAGTAAACCTTTATTTATATAAGCTGCTTTAGAAACTTTGGGGAAAAGGCAGAAAAATATTAGTCTCTTTTATTTATGTATGTAAAACATGCATGTGCCTGCCTTATTCCTAACCAAGTCAAGCCCCAAGGAGGCTAACAGTAAAATAAAATACAATAAAGCCATATAAAATTGCATAATTAAAAACATTAATATAATAAATAAAATGCATTAAAACAACATTTAAAAACACCAGTTTGAAGGCATCCTATGCACATATACTCTTTGACCCAGTTTCTGACTGCCCTTCATGTTCAACAGAATACTTTGGTTCTACATCTCCCAGAAAATTCAGGCGCATAGAAACCCCACTGAACTCTTTGAGGAGGCTGTTGTACAGACACAGGGCAGCTACTGAAAAATCTCTAGCCTGGGCTGTTAGAGAGTATGCCAAGGAGATACAACCAGTAGACCCCACTGAGAACTGCAAAGCTGTTATATGGGAACATGCAGGACGAAGTTGTCCTTCAGGTATGTGGGCCCATATTTTAATTATTATTCTAACAACAACATAAAATAGAAATGTTTCTGGGATGTACCATTTTAGACTGCAAGGATGGGTTCATGTAGCTGAAAGCTGCGTACAAAAAAGATAGACAAGTAGATGTCAAAGAGAAATGATTCCAGCCTTGATTATTTTCAAAGTATGGAAGATTTCACTCTAAGGAATTGTTTACTATACAGGATTTTTCAACCATGTGAGCATGCAAATGTCACAACCAGAGCTTTCAGCAATATTTTTTCAGACCACTTCACTTTTCAATTAGGTACTTCATATTGTTGAGTGATGTCATCCAGCAGGGTACTTAAGCACATGTAAATCAGCCCTAAGACTTCCTCTTCATTTATTTACTTTTTATTTTGCTGGCTTTTAGTACCACTTATTAGGCTAATGTATGGAATGAAAAGAAAGATGATTTAACTGGTATAGTTTTGCTCTGATATTTATATATTTTCAACAGATTCTTTTATCATTTTCTTTTGAAGATGTTATAACTCTTCACAAACTCTTAAAAGAAGGCATAGGGGTCTTTCACACTGGCTTAAAAACCCATTTACATTATCCAATGTAAACATGTCTTTTCTCATGTTCACACAACTTTTTTCCCCATTTTTTCCCCATTCCTAAAACACCTGGTTTCTCCTGCACTTTTTTTGGTGAAAAAGCAAAATATATTTGCAAAAGAGCCTAGCCTTTTCACATTACTGTTTCAAGGCAACCCTCCCGCTGAAGCCCACCCCAAAGGGGCAGGTTTTGGCAGGGTTTTTTTAATTTGCATGCTAGCATTTCAATGTTTCAGTGCCAGAGGTTGCATGTGCTGGCAAAAGTTCTGTCCTAGGGAGGCCTGGGACCAGCACTCAGTCATTGCCTTCCTTGGCGTTTCTCCATTCGCACTCAAGACCACATTTTTTGGACCTTGGGCAACATTTTTGAAATCATTTTTGCAGTCCATGCAGTTAGCCACAGAAGATGCAAAACATGCCATCCATACAGAAGAGCAGGTCTGCCAGAGTCCACAGGGTCTCCTGGAGAGAGCAGGAGACCCTTGACTTGCTCTCTATATGGGGTGAGGAGAAAGTGCAGGAGGTACTGCATGCCCCACACAGGAACTGGTATTAGGGTTGCCAAGTCGCAGCGGGGGATCGTAGGTCTTCATAGAATCCTTGCCGCGGGGACAGCAAGACACGTTGCACCCACTGTCGCCAGGATCTGATGCTACGCATCGCTCTGGCAATGGGGCTCCAAACAGCCCCGTTGCCAGAGTGTAGCGTCATGTCGTGGTGACGGCAGTGCAACGCGTCTCGCCGTCCCCACGGCAAGGATTCTGCAAAGACATGCAGATCCCCTGCCGCAATTTGGCGAGATTTGGCAGGCCTTACTGGTATCCTTTGATAAGTAATGCACAATCTTAGGCTGCTTTAAATAACAAGCATTATCAGCTGCCAGAGTAAAATAAGTGCAGAGCTGCAATCAGCTACTAGCCTTGCTGTGGCATGGTGCAGTGAGTCACTCACCTAATACAAATCAATTAAACAAATTCAAGTCCCGGGGGAAGCCAATCAGAGGTCCCACTGTACTGCGGGGAAAGAGAGCACCAAACAGTGTAGAGATACCTACTTCAGGTGCAAGCCTTAGGTGAACATGAGGGGAGGAGACTGGTCTTTAACGCAGCCCCTTCGAGCTTGCTGGGTTGCTTCAGCACCACAGCACATGTGCAAAAAAGATGGGGAGGAACCAAGAATGGGTGGAAGCCTGGTGGAGGAAACCCTAGAAAAAGTGTGAAGAGTAAACTGGTAACAATGAAAGTGCAATAGTCAAAAACACAATAACAGCAGGGACAACACAAAAGGTGGGTGCGAATTGAGAGACACTAGGATAAAAACCTATTAATAACATATCCATCTTGTATCTGTCCTGGCTGTATAACGAGGCTATAAAAATCTTAACACCTTAGGAGAATATCTTTTCCTGATCACATATGGTCAAGCAGAACCCATTCAACACTCATACAACATAGCAACTCATATGGCTCAAAATGCAACATACAAAAGTACCATTATATGAAGATGACAGACCACATAGGTTTTCATTTGTCCACCATATAATTCTTTCAAATGCACATAAATGTAATAATTATAGAAACTTTACCACAGTATCCCCAGGAATGTCCCCTGTATGTCTGTTCACTATGACTGGACTTGTGCAATTCAACTCCCAAGCAATTGTAGGGTTATCAGCAGAGCACTGGCAACCAGTGAGATCTCTTGGGGGACAGGAAGCAATGTTGCACAAAAGAGCAATTGTTTTACTTCCATCTGTGCTCAGTGACAGCAGATTCCTGCAGCTGGCCCTCAGCCAGTAATTGAACAACCAGCTGCAGCTGGCTCTGAGCCAGGAGGAGAACAAAAAGAGATCAGGTTACCAGAAGAAGTCACATCTACAGCTGAAACCAAGCCAACACCTTGTAGTTCTGAAGCAGTAAACAAGGCTTCAGAAGCCACTCCCAGCCCACCTAGCTCACTGACACTCCTGCAGCGCCGACACTGTCAGAGGCAAGCTGAGTTGCAGGAAAGGAGGAGGAGTGCAAGACTCATGGCCCATTGTCAGCTGTCAGCTGAGAGGTGGATGAGTAGTTTCAGGATGACTGCCAAGAAATTGGCTGGGAGTGTAGTTTGTTAAGACTTAGCTATAAAATCAGCCAGGAGAAATAGCAGTTTCATGGATGCAACAAGTACACATTGCTGCTGAACTTGCTGCTGAACCACTGACCTTGCTGTTACCAAACTGCTGGAACCTTGACCCTTGGACTGTACCTCACTATCGGCTTCTCTGGAACCACTAACCCTGAGATGGACTTGGCCTTGCTGCCTGAATTCCTTGACCCTAGACTGTACTTGGCATACCTACTCTCTGGAACCCCTGACTTTTGGACTGGACCCTGGTTCCTCTCTGCACCACTGTATACTATTTGAGAGCCTTGTTTTGATATTCTGATCTCTAAGAGATTCTTTATTAACATGCTTGGATATAAATCTATAATATAATATTGTGAGAAATTCTTAGTGTTTTTTTCAGTTCTTTTTGCAGTTTGTATTATTTTTGAACTGTGAATCTTTTTTATGCTCTATTGTGCTTTGGAGGACCAGGAGCATGTCTCCTCTTTGCTGCACCCACTCACACATATAAGTTCAAGTCTGTGTCACAACCTATACACATTCACCCGACATGCATAGACTCTGAATGCATGCTATGTACATGCCATTTTTAAAAGTCACATAGGCTGGCATATCCACATATAAGACTGTGCAGATGTGATCTCATATGATTGGAAGGAACAGCAGGCATAGTCTCTTGATCCCTTCCTGCATGTGTATATTTTTCTTCCTACCCGTGCAGAACTTCTGTGCAGGACAAGGAGGAGACCTTGCTGGAGTGAGAAATCCTACAATCTTCTTTTCCTTAGAGCAGTTTTCACCACCTTCCATCTCAATATTTAAAAACAGAGCTAGAGGGCTGAGCATAGAAAATCAACTGAGACCCAGGTGGCTTGATGGGGTGAGGTACAAAAAGTTATTATTATGGAAGCCAAATAACTTGTCATATGTTCATCAGAAATAAATTTAAACTATCCACTCAGCTATTAGAACTCTCATTACTTCTGGAGTTTCACAAGCCAAAGAGACTTCATCTCTCAACTAGAAATTGCAGTCTTGTTTACATGTCACAGATGCCACTCAAGTTAGCAAGCCCCTTCCATGAGGGAGTAACTAGATTCAGACACTTCCTACAATTTAGCAGGAATTGTGGAAACAAACCCAAAATATCAATCACATTTCTCATTCTTCACTAATACTGGCAAAATGCTCCTATGTTCATTTTAGCAAACATATTGGCAAGAAAACATTTCTTTTGTTTCAACTGAAGCCACAAAGAGTCTAGTAGCAAAGAATGATACGTTTACTGTGTCATAAACTTTTATGAGTCAAAGCTTATTTTGTCAGACACGTGACACATCTTCATCAGTTGTCAGGTATAAATAAAAACAGAAGGGGGAAGGTATTACAACGTGAGGCTGGAGGATCAAGAAATTAAGAGACAGAGAGGTGTCCACGTATTTATTTCTCATTGAGAAAGAGGAACAGATCAATCAAAGATTACTCAAATCAAAAGAGTAAATGATCCCCCAGAATATGTGTGGACAACTCCAGGAGGTAAATAATTGGCAAAGCAACCTGAACTAGGTATATAAACTTCTGAATTGTGAATATACACCAGAGTTAAGCTCATTTAATTCCCTTTGGTTTCAATGGGGAAAGTAAAACATGTTCTTAATTCTCTCCTTGAAATTATTCAGACTCAAACGGACATAAATTGAGCTGCATTTGCCCTTTATTAGCAAGAATTCAGAAAGCATTCTCCCACATTGGCAAGCCTGACTTAAATGTAACATCCAAATTGGCCCTGACACACTACTGCTCTAGCATTAGACACTTTACATATCAGGATATTCACCACACTAATTTGAAACAGTGCCTGTGTTCAGTGTATTACACCAGCTAATAAAGTACTTTCAAAGAGAGCTAATCTTTTTTTAACAAATTAAAGTTAGCATAGTTTTTATACTGTTTGTATTTTATTCCTCGAGTGTTGCCTCTCTGTTTATTCTAGCAAAGCTGAAAGTCAATGAATTGCACTCTGCTGAATATGTATTTCAGAGATAACAAGTGGATGTCTTTCTACAAGATTCACTGCCCATAAAAGGCCTATTATTGAGTGAAATGGTTTCTCTAGTAAAATTGATCTATTTTGAGTATTTTCCATCTTGAAATTGAATAATGTATAGTAGAGCAAGCATTTGAGCATGCAGAAAGCGGGAGGAAAATGGCCCTTCTTTTAAAAGAGAAAAAATGACCTTACTTAGAGAGGTTTCAATCTGTATATCATTTCTTGGTGTTGTCTTCCAAACAGCAGGATGAGTTTGAAGGCTCAGGACCACAGTTATGTCTAGGGATGCTGTACATTTCAGCAATTGAACTTACTATACCCGAAGGTGTCAACTGGATATGACCTAATTACCCAGTCTATCAGGTTCATACTGGGCAGTCATAAAGGTCTGACAAATACGCTTGCACTGGGTTTTTGCAAAACTGTGCCTAAGCAAAGACAACTGCCAGTTCAAACCAGTCATTAGCCATTATTGTCACTAGGGTCTACTTAGACAAACCCCGAAGGATAAACTTTTATTGAAATGCAACAGTTATGACTGACTCATAAGATCTGTGACTGATTTAATTATTTATTCAAATACTTTCCTGACTGAGCAGAGCAACCATGCAGTAAGGACAGGATGGAGAAGAACTCATTTGGGCTGTACTGCATGGTTACGAAGGGATGCAGTGAAGCAAACTGCTGAATAGCCACCAAAAGCTGAAAGAAGAGCTACCAGCGACCAGGATGTGAACTTAACCAGCAGGTGCTGAACATATCTCTTTATTTATTCCAAGCATTTATAAACTTACCTTACTCCTGAGCATCTCAGGATTCTGAGCATCCCTGGTTATGCCCATGGCATTTCCCCCCTCAAGGGTTGTTACCCCAAGGCATGCTGCTTGGAAGTGAGCATGCTAAGAGAAGCATCTCCTAAAGGAGTTTTGTTCCCTAGTGAACTGATAACATCTTATTCTGTTTTAAAAGTATGTTCTATTTTTATGTCAGCATTTTAAATGAAATCAACACTTAAAAAAAACCCAGAATCCTCTTATCTTTAAGAGTAACATATCCTTCGTTCAAACAGGGAAATGTTCCAGATATTTTAACCACCTGTCATTGGTAAAGACTGTATTTTACCTACCAAATGAATACTTTAAAAGCTATAATCCTGTCCCTGGTAAGGCATGAAACAGAGAATGATAATGAAGGGTGCAAGCTCCTGACCTGGAGGCCGAGCCTGTTGCAAAAATTGCTGTGAAAGAGCAAGGTAAAAGTCTGACAGGTGGCAGAGAAGGGCCACAAAATGGACACCTGAACCACTGAGGAAAGAGTCTTACTGCCCTGGCCCTGTTCATATGGAACACTGATTCTAGGACTAATGCTGGCAACCTGAGCTAGACTTGTGGTATGTTTTCTATATTTAATCTCTGTTGGCTTTGGTTTTCTCCCAGTAATTCATGGGATGGAAGTGAGGGATATGTTTATGTAGAACATTTTTCATTTTGGTCACAATATGTGCATATACATCTAAAGCAAGGAGGCAGGAGTAATTTTTTTTTTTACAGAAAATGGAACATACACCCTTAAACCCTGCTCTTCCCCCTTCTATCTCACTATACTCCATAGCTATAATCATTTTTCTCTCAGCCCTGCCTCCAGTTATGGAAATGAGCCAGCCAGAATGGATGAAGAATACTAACAGTATCTCCTTCCTACCTCTAAACTCCTCCTATCTCACCCTTCTACCTCTACTTCATCATGGCTGTCAGAAATGGTCTTATGATTTTTTCATTTCTCTTTTCTGGTAAAAAGAGTCCATTTTGAGGGTTTCCTTTATCTTTCTGTTATTTTTTTTAATCCCTCATTTCTTCCAGGGAGCTCAGGGTGGAATACATGGTCCTTCCCTTTTCCATGTACCCTCATAAACCCCCCTGTACAATAGGCTAAGAAAGAGTAACACCAAAAGTGGTGATTTGAACCCAGATCTCCTCACCCTAGTGCATTTTGACTAATGCACCACATTGGCTCTCATCACAGCACTCCTGTGTTGATGTTATTATGTAATCATTGACCCATATAATATACACATTCAAAATAGAATCAGTCCTTTTCTCCTAACAGGCATACCTTCAACATGTGCAGCCATGGACAAGGGAAAAATTTCACTTCTTTTATTTCTTCCTATCATTCAGCTATAAAAGGGATAAATGTCAATGAAATGGCAGCCAATGCCATCTTCTAAACTCCCCTCACTCAATTTCACACAGAAGGATTGTTTTTCATTTGTTGGATGGGGCATCACATCTGAAAAAGTAGCTAAAATGGGTTGGATCTAAGCATGTTCACAAAAGCACAACCTTCTTTAACACCCCCCCAACAGTTCTTGGGATACAAGGGGCTACAGAGAAGGAGGAATCAGCCCACCTTTTCACTCTTGTATGAGAGGAGCAAGCTCTGAGAACAGAACAAAAGCTGTTACAAGACTAAGAGGGGATGATTTCTGTGAATTCCCCCTTCTCACTGCGGTCCATCACACCACTGGATGATCCCCATCACTCAGCAACACCCCCCTCCTGCTACAGCACTTGCTTCTGTGATCAAATATGCATCACCCCCTCACTGGGATTCCATTTCCTTTTTTAAAATAAGCTGATTGATCAATCATTGCTTTCCTAATGCCATGTGGTGAGTGGCCTTCTTTAGCTCTCCTTCCTAGGAAGATATTGGCAACATAGCTTCTATTTGTCTGATGTCAACATCTGGCAGTTTGTTTTACAAATTGATTGGGGTTTGTGTTTCAAAGTTACAAATTAAAGGTAAGTACAGCTTACAAGAGCATGTGGCAAAAATAGGGAGGCAAGTGTTGGAAATTGTATGCTTATAATCACAGATGTTTAGAAATTGTATATTTGATCATTCAGACTCTCTGCTACTTTGTGCAAATAAACATTTTTTTCCCTGATCATTCAAGTTTTATTGACCTACAAAAGGTTCATAAAATTTCATGACAGTAAGAATCACAAATAAGAATGGTGGTGTTAATTGTGAATTCAGGAAGAGGTATATTTATTATATACATTGTGAGAAACAAACTGATTGTATCACTGAAAAAACACTACATGAGATAATTTGTCTACACTAACCATCTCTCAGCTAGGCATGTGTAGACTCAATAACAACCTAATAACTGCTTTGTTGGACTGATGCGGGATCTTTTTTTTTTTTTTTTTTTTTAATTTTTTTTTTAATTTTTTAAAAAAAATACTCAAAAAAAACATTAAAAAA
>NW_015165257.1:765562-790283 GCF_001447785.1 Gekko japonicus
GAAAACGGATCCAAGTGGCTCTTTATGTCTTAAAGGTTGCAGACCCCTGGTCTACACTAACCATCTCTCAGCTAGTCATGTGTAGACTCAATAACAACCTAATAACTGCTTTGTTGGACTGATGCGGGATCTTAACAGAAGAGCCAAGATTCTCCCTCAGAGTGAAAATGAACAGGACTGGTACACATAAAGATCACCTAACAAATTAAAAATTCTGAAATTCTAGACTGAGTGGTCCTTATTCTTAAATTCTGATGAATTCTGCATCTCACCTGTTTAAATAAAAGTACATCAATATTTTTCCTTTACTTTTCTTTGATTCAGGACACAAAACAGAATTGGCATATTGAGCACTGAGTGATTTGAGAGTTGAAGCATGCGACTGCTTTAGCCCATGACAGTCTCAAAGGTCAACATATAAAAAGTCTATGCATGGGGAGGGGTAGATCTACGTATTATGAGAAACCCAGGGCTGCCACTGTTTTTTTCTCACAAACCAATTTCCCACAATCTGCTGCTCTGCCCTCACTCTTCCCTTTCCCCTGATTGTATGTGTCAATTTCCCACTACTTGCTGCGCGGCCACATTTTGACCCGCAGCTTCGCCCGATTTCCCCCACGTCTTTTCGATCCTGTTTTATGAGGATTGAAAAGATGCAGGGGAAATCGGGTGAAGCTGTGGGTCAAAATGCAGTCACACAGCAAGTAGTGGAAAATTGACACACACAATCGGGGGGAAAGGGAAGAGCAAGGGTGGAGCAGCAGCTTGTAGTAAATCAGTCACACTGTATGGTTTCACCTTAAAACTGCTGTAAATACAAGAAAAGTGATTAATTTGTGCACACATTTGAACAATATCATAACTGATTCAGTGTGTTCCAATATACTCAGAATACATTCTTTGCCATGATCCAATTCATTTGTGTGAAATGGGTTCTTAGGTCCTGGTTGAAAATAATGAAATTAATGGGAAGAAGAAGAAGAGTTGGTTTTATACCACACCCTTCACTACCCGTAGGAGTCTCGGAGCGGCTTACAATCATTTTCCCTTCCTCTGCCCACAACAGATACTCAGTGAGGTAGGTGGGGCTGAGAGAGCTCTGAGAGATCTGTGACTGACAAGGGTCGCCCAGCTGGCTTTATGTGGAGGAGTGGGGAATCAAACCTGGTTCTCCGGATTAGAGTCTTCCACTGTTAACCACTACACCAAATTGGCTCAGTGACAGTTTATATCTGCTTTAAGGCATATTTTAAAGTGCTGGTTCTTACTTTTAAGTAGGGATGTGCATTTGGATATTTCCGAATCAAATATATACCTGGAAAAAAACCTTATCTGTATTTTTCAGGCAAAGTGGTATTCAGGATTCTTGGAATACTGGCATTTGGTTTCCAAATATTTCTGGAAATATTTGGGGGCAGCATTTTAAGGCCTCTAGGCCTGTTATTTTCTATAACAGGTTTCCTGGGCAACAGGAGGGAAGGGGGAGGGTGTCAGCTCTCCCAAGTAATGGGGTCACATACTAGGGGGTCACATGTTAGAACTGTCTGGACAATGACCACAAACAGCCACTCCACTCACAGAGAGAGAAGGAGTCCCCCCTATAGGGAAGAACAGACTAGAACGTTTTTGGAATTCCCCCAAAAAACTGGAATTCTGAAATGAAGAGAAGAAGAGATTGGATTTATACCCCACCCTAGAAGAAGAGATTGGATTCCCTTCACTCGGAGTCTCAGAATGGCTTACAAACTCCTTTCCCTTCCTCTCCCCACAACATACATCAAGTGAGGTAGGTGGGACTGAAAGAGCTCTTTCAAGAACTGCTCTTTCAAGAACAGCTCTGACAGAACTATGGCTTGCCCAAGGTCATCCAGCAGCTGCAAGTGGAGGAGTGGGGAATCAAACCCAGTTCTCCCAGATTAGAGTCTGTGCACTTAACCACTACACCAAAATGGTGTGAGGGAACTCAAATACTCTGCAGTAGAAGGAGGGGGAGGAGGAGAAGTAGAAGTAGAACTTTTTATACCCACTTTTCTCTATCTTATGGAGTCTCAAAATGTCTTACATTCATATTCCCTTTCTCTCCCCACAATGGGCAAATTGTGAGGGCTGAGAGGGTTCTGAGAGGACTGTGATTGGCCCAAGGTCACATTGCAGGCTTCATATGGAGGAGTACGGAATCAAACCTGGTTATCCAGATTAGAGTCTGCCACTCTTAACCATTGCACCATTCTGGCTCTGGTATAGAACCCATTCCCAAAAACAGATCTGAAAAATACCATTTTTTTTTTAATGTGCACACCACTACATGACTTGGTGCTGACGTACTTGAAGGACCATTTCCTCTCATGTTGTCAAGCCCACCAGTTGAGATTCTCTTCCCAAGACCTGCTCTCTGTGTCCCCACCTGCAGAGAATGCTTTTTCAGTGTTGGCACTTCACATTTGGAATGCCAACCTCCATGAAGCTCACATGCTACTTACCATGCTGTCTTTTAGGTGCCATGCCAAAATATTTATGTTTACCTAGGCTTTTAATGAAGAGGTCCCATCTTCTGAGATGTTTTATGGCCCACTCCTAGCCCAACAACTGCCTAATATGATTTGAGACTGCTCTGTTTTGTGTCATTATGCTCTGGATTTCTTTTATTGGCCTTTTTAATTGACTTGGTTTAATGGGTAGGATCTGAAGTTTGCTTGTTTGTTTATTTCTTACTGTTTGATTCTTGCTTTTGTTGTGAGCCACCTCAAGCAGGTCTCAAGAGGCCACATACAAATTCTCATAATAAACACAATTCAGAGATTTTAGCTAAAATTAGATTGTGAGCAACTTTTCATTGGGGCCCTTGTTTTGATCGATCCCCATCAGTCACACAGCTTTCCTTCTATTCCCCATTTGATTCTAATCAGGCTTCAAGTGTGAGTGCTCACAGATGGTGACTCTCAAATCTGTGTTCTGACAATGACATATGCAAACCTAACATTCACTTTACTAAACAAGCTGGGATAGTAAAACCAAGTTTTGTAAATGTGATGGCAGTTGTGAAAGGAGTGCTTCTGTGCCGAAAGGACAACAATTTTAGAATGGAAATTAATAGTGGAGGAGGAGGGCAAATCTTACCTGTTATTCTTTATATGATTGCATGAGGAGACGGATTCCTATCCTTACTGGTAACCAATTTTCTTATTTTACTTCATTTATACCTTACCTCTCTCCCCAATGTGGAGCCAAAGTGACTTGCAACATTCTCCCCATGTCCCTTTTATCTTCACAACAATCCTGTGAGGAAGGTTAAGTTAGAAGTACGTGACTGGTCCAAGGTCACCCAGCAAGCTTCCATGGCAGAGTGGGGAGATCAGAGTCAAAGTGGGTTTGCCTATCACATGGACAAGAAGGAGAGGATTTCTCAACTTCCTAACCTCCACCACCCCCATTTTCCCTCCACATCCCTTCATAACTGCCATCACAAACACCCCCCAAGTGCTACCAGTGAGCTTTTCACTGTGTTTTTTTAAATTGGTAGTTGCTACAGCATGATACAGATATAACTACTGTTGTTGTTTTTTAAGCTGGCAAAAAGCCCTTTGGTGGCATGGAGGATGGGAGGAATGGCCGACGTTATGGGATACTGAAATAAAAATGGATTATTATCCCATGTGAACACTCCATTACCACCATGAATGCCTCTGCATTCAAAGTGGTAATGAGTGCACAGTGGGGAATTATCCCCATGTGAAAGCAGCCCAGAGCACTTTGAGCACAAGGAAGCTGCCTTTCTTCTGCAACTCCTCACTCCAGGTCTAGGATCTAAATCCAGTTTAAAGAGTTCTGAAATTTAAGCTAAATTTATAGCAATAATGAGGGATGTAGACAAACAGCAAAGTGCTGCTGCATGCATGGAAGAAACTCTGAGGTCTAGATGGAGTGAAAAACAAGTAAATTTTATTGAGGGAATAGTACAAATATCTGGGCTAGGAAATTAGCAAGCCTCATGTAGTCAAAATAACATCAAGTACTCAATGTCAATGTGTAATATTAGGCTCTCATTGAAAAGACAGTAACTACAGGTGCTCACACATAACATGGGTTACTCCATTTAAGAAGGGAATCAAGAGGCCAGAGAAAGAGGTTGCAAGATGAAGCAAGAAGGCTACAGCTACTTAAAGCTCCAAGGTGGACTTCAAGCACCAAACATTTACATGTCGGGATCAAATAATCCAAAGTGTAAGGAAGCCAAGGCTTCCAGTTTGCAAGACCTGAGCAAGGCTGTTAACTATAAGACGTTTTGGAGGTCATTAATTCATACAGTCACCATAAGACAGAAGTGACTTGATAAGACATGCAAGACTTGATAAGACATAAGACATGCAAGAACAGCAGGGATACATATTTTCGAATGGAACCATAAGCTCATGCTACATACCGAGATCTCATAGGTGACTTTTGATTTAGAAATGCTATCATGAACTGAGCATTTCATTGCACTGTACCTTGGCATGGTGAAATCTGAGACATTTCCCCTGAGAAAATTTCATTGAAAACAAACATTGGTATAAAACATTACTGAAAGAAAATAGTGCCAAATTATTATCCTACCAGAAGGCGTGGCAAAAAGATTGCACTTTACAACTTGATGACGAAACATGGGCTAAAATTTGGTCTCCCCTGACTGCAGGCGGGGCTCCAAACTTCTAACCTATCCCCACACGCAGCTATGACAACCAACAATTGGGCACACCCATGCCCACTCGCAATTGGCTGATGGCCACAGCTAATTTGTGACTGGAATTGGGCTATAATTGATCGATCCCTATGGGAGTGGGCTCTCTCTTAGCTCTCCCGTCCTCCTCTTGTCCTTGTCTGTTTTATGACACTTGAAATGCTGTCTCTTGGGGAACAAAGACCTGCTTTGTGACTTGGAGCACATGGCTTGCATGAGATGGGATTCCTACTCAAAATCCCTTGGTGCTACCTGGATTATCACCATGGACAATCTTGAACCCTTGGATGCTATCCTGATCTTCATAACTATGTATCTTTAATGTGTAGTTAAGGCAAAGTGCCCTAGCCTTTGTTATTTTTGTAATCTCTGGCAGTCTATGTTGTGCTCTGTATTAAATAAAGATCCTTCTTAGTTCTAACTTGTCTATGATGTGGTAACTTGAATTCCAAGGCTAAATCCTGTGGCCTAAATGCTCCCCATATACGCTACCATTGGAAAGGAAAGGTGTGCATCTCTGGAGTGAGTTGCTAAGGTGTTCTGTCCCAGATGCCAACTAAGGGTTTGGAATCTCTCCCTTAGGAAAGGCAGGGACTACCGTGTTTCCCCGAAAATAAGACACTGTCTTATATTTATTTTTTCTCAAAAAGACACACTAGGGCTTATACCACAAATGCATAGAAATCCTGCTCGGGCTTATTCTTGGGGTAGGTCTTATTTTCGGGGAAACAGGGTAGATATACTGACTAGAATATCAAGACTATTATTAATGTTAAATAGTTTGTTTTGTTTGGGATTCTCTGTATCAATTGTTTTATATTTAATAAAAATTATTAAAATTTAAAAAGAAAAGAAAACAAACATTGGGTAATGGCAGATTGCACATTGTCAAGGCTCACTCTCATGAGACGCTAAGTGCTAGAAATTTTTGAGGATACATCTTTATTCTATTAGTTTTCTTTCACCAATGCAAGGTTGTTTCCCATGCATCATTTTCTAGTGTTTTGCTCAGTGTAATACAATCAAGATGACTAATTAAGATGACTAATTAGAGAAACCTTACATGATGCTGATTGCAAGTAAAGGGCCTAATTCTCTTCTCATTGACACCAGCCTAACTCTAAAGTAGACCCACTGAAGTCAATGACTGTGTAAATAGCCAGCCAAAGTTATTAAAATGCTAACTACTGATGTGACAAATATAAAGTGATTAGCCAGGAAAGTTGTTTTTCTGTCAGCTAAGCAGTGGATATTTGAGAAAGCTTTCCCCAAGAAACAAGATGGGAGGGGGACATGGAAAGTACTGCTCATTGTTATCTCCTATATAACTTTACAGGATTCTGAAGCTTATTGCTCACATTTGTGTATTGGTTCACTATTTTTTTAAACCATTCTCCACAATTGTTTCGCTGAACAGATGCACTGCCATTTCACGGCAGCAACTTCTGTGAGCCATAATTGGATGTCAATATGCTTTCATATAATGCCATTGTGAATTCAATACATTTTTAGTTTCTTGGACATTAATTAGGATCAGATGCTGTATTATAACATCTTTTTCGACCCAGTTTGGAGAAAATATTTTTAGTTTTCTTCAGTGTTATAAATGTGCACATAAATATTATTGGTAGCTATACTACTTCTTTTTCAGAAGGATGCATGTATGTGCTGTCATAAGGAGCTTAGTCCAGGCATATACTGAGTCTGAAATCCTATAGCTCTTACCAGGGGAATGAGTCCCACTGAGTTTGGTGGGATTTACTACCAAGTTAAAAATTTTGTGCTGCTTGTTCCATAAAGTTTCCTGAACTTTACTGGAAGCGCATACATTTTCAAGATCAGTCTTGCATTTTCCTAGGCTGGGGGACCCAGTGTTCATTGTCCCAATGAATATTCTTTTATACACTCTTATGCACATTTTTATGTATATTATAAGAAAACTAGAGCAATGTTTTCTTGGAATTTGCTTTTGGGAAGACATTTAACAAGGTCACCATGTGCATTCAGATATATTAAGTCTGAATATACAGCCCAAAATACCTTATCGGTATTTTCTGGATATATTCGGGTGTTCGGATGGTATCCAGGTTTTTCCAAAATACCAGGAAATGGGTCTCAAAAATCCCAAAAATATTCAGGATAAGCTGTGAATATCAGGAGGCAGCATTTGAAGGCTCCCAGGACTGGGGTTGGTTTTTTCCTTTATTTTTTCTGTGTGTCTGTGTCTTCCCCAGCTTGGTATCAGTTTGCTGTGTTGGTTTCCCTTTAATTCTGTCTTTTTAAATTGGCTCTGTTGGTCTTGCAACCTTTATTCTTTGTGCAAGTTGATTTGTGTAGGGTTTGCAGTAGATTCTTGGGTTCAACAGTGACTTTGATTGTAGGGTTGAACATTGGTGCAGATCCTCAGATTTTACATTTGTTGGGTTTGCAACAGCATTCCTACTCAGTGTGGCTTGAACAAGTCTCTGGCTTAACACTGGGCTAGATTCTTTGGTTGTACATTCGTTGCATTAAGTTTCCCATATTTTCCTATGCTTCACCTGGAATTACCTGGTTCTGCATTGGTTCTTTTTGCTTGTTCATTCTGTCTGCTTTGAGACACTTTTGTCCAGGAGTTGCTTTGCTTGCTCATGTTTTTGGCTATTCTGGAGAAAGCATGGAATCCCCCCCCCCATAGCAAACAATGGAGGATGGCTGGGGCACCTTCTTCAAGGGCCCAAGAGGTCCAATTCACTTGAAATTTGGGGGTTATTTAAAGAGTAGACAATTTGGTAAAAAAAAAAAAAAAACAGCCTCTCCAGCCCTCCTGAAAGATTCACTATAGGGAATAATGGAGCCAAATAATATTTAAATCCCCCTCCCCCCAAAAAAACCTGGATCTAAATACCAAACTGATCCAAATACCAAACTAGAAAACTAAGAATCCTGATTTTTTTGCTCCCTAATATCTGGATTTAAAAATAGCAATCCCCCAAGGTACACATCTCTAGGTCACATAGCTAGGATTAGGGGTGGGCATGAACCGAATTATGGACTGAAATTCATCACAAACTGGGCCTGGTTTGTTGTTCGTAATCCTTGGTTCATGCGATCAAGTCTCGTATGAACTGCCCATGAAACGAAGCATTTTTCACTGAGGTTCATGGGAGTGGTTTGTGGGGCAGACACGCTGGTGCCAATGAATCAATTCTCTGCTTCTGTAGCCCTGGAAACACCAATAGTGGCCCTCCAATAAGCCTCTAGCTTGCAGGGGATCCTGACTCCTGAACGTGTGGCTCCTGTGATTTCCTGAGAGAGCACTTGCCTGGGGGCACCTGCTTTGGGGGCTGCTACTCAGCCCCCCAAAGCCAATCTGCACAAAACTTGCAGAGAAGGTAGAGATGCATCTCTGGGAGGTCCACTGCAAACTTGATACCTCTAGCTTGCAGGAAGGCCATTCAACACACTCCTTCTCCTTTTGTGCATTGGACTCTAGGATCTTCCCCCCAAAAAACCAATCTGCACGCAACTTGGAGGTCAGGAAGAGGGGCATCCCAGGGAGGTGTGCTGCAAGGTTGATGGCTCTGGCTTGCAGGGGTGGATTTAACACACTCCTTCCCCTTTTGGACATTGGACCCTAGGATCTCCCCCCCCCCAAGCCAATCTGCACACAACTTGGAGGGCAGGTAGAGGGACATCCTGGGGAGGTCTGCTGTGAGTTTGATGCCTCTAGCCTGAAGGGGGGCTGGTCTACTGTGCTGTGAGCCTCATGAACCATGAACCATTTTGTTAAACAGGAAGGCTCATGGGGGGTTGTTGTTCATGTGACTCCACAAACCAGAAACCTCCACAAACTACCATTTTCCCAGTTCATACCCATCCCTAGCTAGGATCTACTTGACACACATCCACAACTAATTTACTCCATATTTTGTAATAAGGAGCTTATTCTAGAGTAAGTGGGTTTTTGGTCTTATTCACTAACCTAAGCATGATGGTTTCTTTTAAATAAATTGGTTTAAAGTAGATCTAGATGGGTAGCCATGTTAGTCTGTCTGTAGCAGTAGAATAGGATTTACCTCCCATTTATGCCTTTGTACCATCTATATCTTCTCAGCTGCATCTGTGAAGTACTTTCAGTTGATGATAGCAAGTGATATGAGATCTCTGTTGTATTGTGTCATCTGTTATGACTGTTTCACACATGCAGGTCCCCTGAGCCTGCTTTGCAGGGAGGGCGGGGTACAAATTAAATAAATACTTGATGAAATAGTCACTAAAGTAGTGAATAAGTATGTGTGAACTTCTCCCTACTCCTAAATGTATTAGGATTGCAATTCAATTTAAGAGCCTTGGGAGTCACAGCCGAGCATATTTTACACTACCATTGAGGTCGACATTTATTCATGCAAATGATCCTAACACTCTGATCCCCCACATGCATTCCATTGAGAGCCAGTTTGGTGTAGTGGTTAAGTGCACGGACTCTAATCTGGGAGAACCGGGTTTGATTCCCCACTCCTCCACTTGCAGCTACTGGATGACCTTGGGCAAGCCATAGTTCTGGCACAGCTGTTCTTGAAAAAGAGCAGTTTCTGTCAGAGCTCTCTCAGCCTCACCTACCTCACAGGGTGTCTGTTGTGGACAGGGGAGGGGAAGGGAAAGGAGTTTGTAAACCACTCTGAGACTCTTTTGGGTAGTGAAGGATGGGCTATAAATCCAATCTCCTCCTCCTCCTCCTCTTCTTCTTCATCCAAATAATGTGTGCAGGATTAGGCAGCTGGATTCAAAAAATAGACCCTGTGCATGATTTCTGTGAACCAGCTATAACACTTTTCCCACCACCCCCACACATACTTAATCCCAACCCATATGTACAATCTCATGAGTCATAAAAGACAAAAAAATCCATTTTATTTGTGAAATGAATGTACATAAAGCATATCATGATTATGACTTGCAGCTCAGGTCAGACTATGGCAAAAAGTAGACAAAGCTTTTGTGCCTTTAATGTGAAAGCGAGAATTTCTGCAGGAACAGTTCTTTGTCTCTTCTACAGGATTATCAGACTGTATCTGCATCTGGTTACCTTCTGTGCCTCTGTGCCCCTAACAGCTGTGTGACAACAGAAATTCAGCAGGTGAAGTTTTCTCAGCATGTGGAAGCAGTGATGGTAAAAGTTTCCCCCATTTCATTTTTACCTTTTAGTAGCCAGCTATTTTATGCAAAAACACTGGGGGGGGGGGCTGCAAGCTGATGTTAAACATACAGTAAATTTATGTAAAGGGACAAAATGGCTGTTCAAAGAGGTTACCTAGAATATTGTCATTTCAAATATAAAGATTCCCTCAAATGTAGAAAATATTGGTGTATCACCAATTTCTTAATAAAAGCTGTAAAGATCTTGTCAGACTGTAAAGTAAGTAGCATGCCTGTCAGAAACTATTGCAGGTATTTACGGCAAGGCAGATATTCAGAATAAATAATGGCACACGGGTCAAATGGTCTGCAAAATATCAAGATCAAAGTGTACCACCAGAAGAAACATACATCACTGATTATAAACATCAAATATGCTTTACTGATGGATGTAAAAGAGACTGCAAAGTAATTTTACATAAAATCTTAAAGGTTGCATCCTGCTATCAGCTATTTACTGTTTGTGAGTGTCACATACAGTTAACGATCTATGAGTGTCAGTTTAAAGAGAAATCGATAGACTGAGGATAAAATTTTTTCTAGAATACATCAAAAGTCTTCTAGCATCACCCAAGGTTCTGCTGATTAACCCAGTAGGATATTAATTAACAACACATCTGCCATCCATTCTCAGCATTCCCCTTTACCAATTAGAGGAGATCTGGCAACCTCAGATTTTTGAAGCACACAAGACGTTATTTTTTTGCAGGCTGAAATCTACAGGACCTCTATGATTGAAACATGCTACAAAATATGCACCATCAACTTTCATAGATGCAGAATTTAAAGGGAAGTTAATGAATTGAAAACCCCTTGTTTTTAACATATTTATTATAGTAACAGTGCTATCCTAACCAGCCTTTTACCCTTAGAAGTCAGTAGGCTTAGAAGAGCTTGATTCTGCTCAGGATGGCAACACTGATCAAGTTTCAAAAATTAGCAACCTTTGGAAATAATAAGGAAATAAATCAGTACTCTCAGTACTCTGCTATCTTACTGATGCAATTTCAGTTCAGGGAAAGCACAGGCACAGCAGATAATGTAAGTTTCAATAACATCGATCAACCAACTGAATATATCATGACCATCACCAAAAATAATTGTGTTGATTGACAAAAATGCAGTTCATAGGAGTCTATCACTGTATTGACAGAAGGAGCTTTTTGAAAATAGAAACAGTGCTGCTATTTCCCTGCCCGTGTCAAATATTTTCTGTCCGAGGCTCTGAGCTCACTGCCTGTTCTGCCCATATTCTTGTATTGCTGGTAGGGCTGCCAAATGGCTCCCTGTGCCAATTCTGACACCATAAATGTTATTTGTTCACAAAAAATGGGTACCGTTCTCTTATCTGTCTGAAATTTAGCAGGGAGAATCCCTTGGTGATAAGTATAATTCCTGAGAATTTCATCCCGAATACGTAGACAAATAAGAAGAGTGCAAAGTGAGTAGTGCCTTTACTTGCTTATGAAGTGGGGAGTTCTGTCTCCTATCTGTTTAAAATTTGGGTTGCAAGCATTTGTGTTTTAAAAAAGCAAACAAATAACCTGATTAAAAAAACAAACAAATCCAAAATGGATCCAAAATGGTACATACCCCTAAATCAGAATGACAATATATTTTCTGAAGGAATTTTACATTTTCTGAAGAAAACTACATCATTGTGTTTTCTTTTCTTTTTTAAAAGTGATCTCTTTGAAACAACAATGCTGCCTTAAGGGAAGATGTGTAGACTCTGAGCTGATAATCACACACACACACACACACACACAAATCACCTTTAAACACACAAATCCTGATCATGAAGAAAGGCTACAACTGATGTAATTAGATCATGTTGTGATTGGGCCATTTTGCCTCCTTATAACTGGTGGATGACACCAAACAATTATGGCTGTTGCAGGGATCCAATTTTGGTATCAAGCAGAACATTTTTCCATTTTCTGTGAAATAAAGCCACCATGCTGAAATGCACCATTTTTCCCATTGGTTGTGCTTCACAGGCATGCTGTTTGTTCATTCAAGGAGCTTAATTGATTGCTGCAAAGTCTACCTTTCTGTGAACCTTTTCCCCCTCCTGTCAGAACATTGAATCCCCTAGCAGTGGATGATGTATTAGGTTTTGTTGCTTAATTCTTAATTACTACACTGGAGCAATATGTGTGGAACCATGATTAGCTTTTAGACAAAAAGAACTCACGTGTACAAGAGAAGAAACAATAACAATAATAATAATAATATCATAATTATCATCATACCAGGAAGTGGAGAGGCCTGCTGCTGGTTTCTCAAGGGCCTTGACGTTTCCACTTTGACTTCCACTTGCAAGAAGATACCTAGGACTGCTGTTACTGTCTGAAAAGGAAACTGGACACTACCCAACTGGACCAAGGCAAAGTGATTTCAGTGTTTCTTCCTGGAATAGATCAGCAGCTGTTCCAGGTGAGAGCACAAATTTACTATTCCAGCATATTTCTGGCATAGGCTGATTTCTCCATGGACAGAGCACAGCAGTATATATACAAAAGATTGATTTAATTGCATATACAAACTCTGGCCAATCATTAATGCACTGTCCATAGGCATGTATATAATTGAAATTAAAATCTTTTTCATTCAGTGATGAAATTCCAAATATAAAAACTCTTTACACAATCATCTGCAAATTTCACAGTCTCAAATTCAGTCCTTTATACTGGGCAACAGCCATTGATAGATGGGAATTCAAGTGTGTTTCATTAGACCTCTGTCTCCTAAGACTGAATGAATCGGGAACTGTTTGGTTTGTAAATTACCGGTATTGCTTCAAAATTGGTTGTCTTTGGAATTGTTTTTAGTAGCAGTTGCATGTTGGTGTATGGATATTTTATTTAAAATAGTTGATTAAATGGAATTTGTATATATAATTATCTCAAGTTTTTACAAGTATAGTACTCATAAAAGAGGTATATCTCATTTTTTAGATAACAGACATTCAGTAATAATCTTGCTTAAATCCCCAAATCTCTTTTATGTTATCATCTCTGCTACTTTTATAGTACAGTCCTAAGCAAAGTTACAACCTTCTAAGTCAACTGACTTCAGTGAGCTTAGAAGGGTGTAATTTTGTTTAGTCTTGCACTATTAATCACTTTAGCTACATAGTAAGGAATTTCAACTGTGATGTTTATTACAAACAACCCTATCCAAATACTAAGATAAAATGATTACATACAAAATTATTACTTAACTTTGACCAGACTATAAGTACTATTCAGGATTTGAGGATTCTTTTAGATAAAGGTCAAATGCCTATTAGTTTCAACCAATCCAAAAGTTTGCTTTTAAGGTCTACACAAGTTTTTTGGCTGTAGAATCAAGTGGTCCAAACAAATATCTTCACAAGTATAGCAGTATTTGATTTGCAAGTGGTGACAGACAGGTTAGGTTCTGCCTCTCCCTAGGAGAAACCGAAGAGAGCTGGTGCAATTTTGGTGATAGGCTGGCAATTGAAAACAGTTCAGTTGAGCGAGAAGGAGCTGTATTCATCTACCTGATTCACTACAATGTTGTATTTAAGCCATAAATAAATGTTAACTCCTTGTTCATTTGCCCATGTGACTGGATGTGTATGGTCTCATGGAAAGAAGCACACATACAAATGAAGATGTCAGTTGATATAAATATATATTAGGAGATGAGTAAATGGTAACAGTATGTGTATGTGACTGAAGACATGAACCAGTTTCAATCCCCAATAGTTATGTGCAGTATCTGAGTGAGAGGTGATTGTTAAAGGGGACTGGACTACCATGTCTGGTGGTGTTTCTGTGAATGAGAGAGAAGAGACCTTGTCTATGAAAGTCTCAGTGCACTCTAAATATATTAAAAGAGGCAGAAAGGTGGTGAACTATGACTGCCTAATCTACCTGTAACCAATGTTCCCTGTAAGCTGTGGAGCCTTGTGAGCAAAAACTCTACTTTGTGAGCTGCTGGCATTAAAGTTGTGAGCAAGCAATTTGGCTACTGCATAGATTAGTTTGCTCTGGAGCCCTCCTTCCTGAGCCAAGACAAAAATGTGTGAGCTGGAGGCTAAAAACCTGTGAGCTAGCTCACACTAACTCAGCTTAGAGGGAACAGTGCCTGTAACCATGAACCTGTGTAACAGAGGTTGTGCTGCATGGTAGGGTCTCCAGAGGAGGGAGAATGGGCTGAAAACAAGCTGGAAAACGTAGCACTCAAGCTTGCCTGAACAGCAGCACTCCAATATAGTGTGGCATTAAATGGACTCTGCACATGCATAGAAGCTTGATCATCTTTATTACTGATTCCTGTGCTTTTTCCAGGAGTAATTCTGGCACTAAAATGATTTCTAGGGCAATTTACAAGTAAGCTGATACATTGCTTATAATGGACCTGAAGTTGGCCTTATAGCATCATGTCTCTGACTGAAAATTAGGATCTCCTTAGCTGTGACAAACTAGAGATCAAATATGCACAATAATACACTGGTTCATTTCACAACCCATCCACAAGTTCAGCGACATCAAATGTGCAGGAAACTGTTTGCATTCAGACATTCACATTTATTTGATCTTTCAAAAAAGGCCAATTGTGCATGCTCATCCTCGTTCATTTGTTTGAAAGTGTTATTACATTAGCTCAAAAGCCATAGCAAAGAATACAATTCCAACACAGTAAGCAATAAACAAGAACATATATACAGAAATCATACATAAAATATCCAGGTATTAAAACACTACTAAACATAATAACATATAATGATATCAGTCTTAAACCCAACTAATAACATACAGCAGATTTAACAAAAAATTATTAATCTGATACCAACATAATACATTATTTATTTATTTAAACCATTTATTAGCTGCCTTTCTCTCTTGTGGAACTCAACGCAGTTTACAATAAAACATTATAATTATTTATTATTTTTTATTTAATTAATTTTTAGGCCACCTTTCCTGCATGCAGGGCTCAGGGCTGCTTACAACAGAAAGGAACATACAGTAAATAACTAGAAGTTAAAATCGTACAATAAAATTGTAAAACATTATAATTACAAATATCAAACATCAAATACCACTTGTCAAATACAATCCTAAATACTCTCAAGGCAGTCATTACTCTAGACATGCCCATTCCCATTGAGCTTTGTCCAGTACATTATGACTCCCATTTCCATCTGCTGTTTACCACATTCTTTAAATTTCTCATTCAAGACCTGGCATTTCTTAGATGAAAAATTGTTCTTTTACTTCAACATTAAAACAAAAATCTCCTCTGATTGGTTGCAATACCTATTGTATAAATGTAGCATATTTTACAAGGCACAACCTGTCTGAGACCATGTACCATGCAGAGAAACTTATGCAGCAACATGGACAGCTGGCAGGCTGAATGACTTAATGTCCAATTCAAACTTCAAACAAAACAGCAACATAGTCTGATAAGGGGTTTGACTCACATGTAAATGAGCAGTTCAATTGTGGTAAATCTGACTGTCAATCACATTTCTTGTGAAAGTCACAGCATAACTAACAGATAGATGGGTAGGTCAAGACGTGTCGCAGAGAAAAGAGTTCTTTGGAAGCGTAGGCATTACCTGAGTTTATGTGGGCGAATGATCAAAGACCTCCATGCGTTCATATTCTCAAGGTGGTCAACATAATACTTACCACAGTATAACTGTTTGAAACAACCATTACATGTTGTGATCCTGACAGCATTTTTCTTGCTGCCACAAAAATGGCAATCACTACACCTACATACTCAAGTTTTTCTAGATGAACAGGATTCTGAGGATAGGCACAAATGCTCACATTAGGATTCCCAGGTAGTGCCTGGCAACTGGAAAGAGGGCTATGCACAGGGATATGGGTGGAGGCTGTGATGCCATCTGTGGTACCACATCACTTCAGGGGGGGGGGACCTGGAAGTGAGACAGGTAGCTCTTGGAATTGCTGGAAACTTTGTGGTAAATTTATAGAGTTTACTGTAATTCCTAGAGCTATCTTGTGTCAGTTCTGTTTTTTAACCAAAAATGATGTGGCACTGCACACAATGTTGCAGTTTTTTAAAAAAACATTCCCCCTCTGCTGCTCAGAAAAATCGTAGGCAATGGGAGATTCCCCCTCCCTGCTGGGGGAATAGAACCCCTAGCTTAGAGGAAACTGACTCGCTGAACCAGGCTTTAGACTCTGGTTAATAAATATAATCTATCAAAGGTGCCATAGCTCAGTAACAGAATTTAAATTTCACATGCAGAAATTTGCAGTTCCAGTCCCTGTCATCTCCACTTAAAGGATCTCAGACAGCATGGCTAGGAAAGACTTTGGCCTGAGAGTCCCTGCCTGTTGGAACATACAGCACTAGACAAGATGGACCACTCATCTGAGTTAGTAGAGTTCCTTTTATTCTCACTACAGTATCCCAGCCATTTTATCAGCCAAATGATTTGGATCTAAATGCTATGTTAAATTTTAAGCTCTCATTATAGGGAGTAGCGGGGGAACCTGTTACTTTCATTAAAGACTTGTCTGCCAAAAATCTTTAAGTGACATCTGCATATCTAATATTAGACAATACCATTGAACCACTAGCTGCAGTCTCCCAAAGTGCTCTTGTGGGGGAAACAGTTCCTTCTCCCCAGGATATGACATGGCAGCTTCTACCACGCGTTAGGATACCAAAATGTCTTCCAGAGCTAAGGTCAAAGGTGGTATGCTTTAGCCATCCAAGTATTAGTATTATCTCAGCAATACACCCTAAAATATCTTGCTGTGGCATTAAAACTGCCCCCTGATGTGGAGTAAAAAAAAGTCCCCTGTAGATTTGGACTTGTGGAAAGGGAACAGAAAACAGTTCTAAATGAAAAGCAATGGAAGTTAGAGTTAAGAGCTAGCTCTGAGGGGGGGAACATAATCTAAGTTAATTGCCACCCCACCAACATTCTTCTTTACTTTCCTTGCTTTAAGTTTTAACTGCGCGCACACCCTCCTGCTTTTCCCCACTCCAATCTCTCACCGCCTCCTCCTCCAATCTGGCTTCTCTGCCTCTTTGACAGGCTTTTTAGCCTCGAGTTGATAGTTGCTAAATCAAAAGTAAAATGAAACCAAAGTTTCTTTTAAATTAGAGACAGAGCAGAGGAGGATGTCTGCGATTGCCAAAGCAGCTGGGCAGCCCGACCCAGGCCACTGCATCAACAAAACACAAGGCTTGCACTACAAGGGCTAAGGGACAGCCACAAGCAAGACCAGTTAAGCAGAGCCATGCAATTCCACCATTCTGGCCATTTTTAAAAGCCCCCAGATTTCTTCCTAGTCCTACAAGCCCTAATGTCTGCATGCCAGGTGATAGAGCTGCAGCTCAGCTATTAGGAAGATAGAGGCCCCGGTCACACGTAAGGGTTTGGGCAGGGAGAGGGACAGATCGGGGGCGCAGCAAACGGGCGCGATCGCACCACAACATCTGGGAAGCAGCGCACACCCGTCCCCGATCCGGCCCTTCAGGCCGAAAACCCGCTGCAAAAAAGAACCACCCCTAGAGGTGGACTTACCAGAAAGGCCGCAGCAAGCACGGCCGTGAAATCGCCGGTGCGTCCTTCTGCCGGCGCATCCGAGGCTCCTGGCTGAACTGCGCATGCTCACACATGCGCAGTTCGGCAGCCTCCCTCTCTGTTTCGTGGCTTTCTCCCCGGTCTCCCCGGCATCTGATCGTGCCGGGGAGCAAGTGCGCGGCGGCTCACGGGATCTGTGTGATCCCACCGCCGCGTGCCTATTTTGGTGCGGCTTTCAAAAGCCGCACTTTGCCCGCGCATTTCCCCCCCTCATATGGCAGGGACCTAAGTGATGTTTTATTTTGTCTCCATTTCAGTTACATTGAGCAGTGTGGCCCTTAGCCAGATCGACTATACCAGTACATTTGGATAGCATAAATGCAATTAAATTCAGGAAGTAACTCACCTTGCTGTATCTAACACCCTGGCCAGGCTTCAGCTGGAGGATCATACCCAGTTTTGGTAACCATTTTTTAGATTTTCTTGCCATCCCATTAACAGCTTGGGGGTGGAAAGTGCTATCAAGTTGCAGAAAACTCATGGCAACCCTGTAGGGTTTTCAAGGCAAGAGATGGACAGAGGTGGTCTGCCATTGCCTGCCTCTGCATAGCAACCCTGGACTTCCTTGGTGGTCTCCTATCCAAGTACTAACCAGGGCCGACCTTGTTTAGCTTCTGAAATCTGATGAGATTTGGCTTGCCTGGGCCTTGAGTTTGCCTGGGCCATCCAGGTCCGGGCATTAACAGTTTAGTATAGCCCTTTTCAGACATTGCAGCCAATTGAGCATATATTCAATCAGTCCACTACCATGACTGGGCTGAGCAGCAGAAAGAAGTGTGCACTGGGAAAGGTGAGGGAATAAGCTTAAAAAGAGTGAAGCCATGAGTCATAACGAGTGGGAAACAAACCAGTTTCAATGTAAATGGGATCAGAACATGAGGTAACAAACATAAATTATCTGGTAGGATGAGATGGGATTGCACTTTCTCTGGAGGATCAAATTTTCTAAATGTGCAATTTATTTCTGGATGCACAGCTGTCATCTATGACCAGGAATACTCTTTGCCAGTTTCATCTGATATACCTGCTGTGACCCAGTACTGCAGGACAAGGACACTGTAACTGTCATTCATAATCCATTCATGGACTACCTACTGCAGAATACTGTACATGGAGGATTTGGGGGAAAATCCTTCAGACACTGAAATTACCTGCATAATTTATGAGCCACAAATTGAATACAGCCCATAGCTTATCTACCAAGAGTTCAATAAATGACCTAATTTTGCTGGCATGGTGGATTGAAAAAGTGTGCTGTCTTAGTCACATCAACGTCTTGTTAGCTCCAAAGCAGAATTACAGAGAGATAGGTACAAAGATCACCTACTGCAGTGCACTGTCCATGGGAGCTTGGGGGAGGCCTTCTTCAGATACTGCGATTTCTTGCTGCACAAAGATCACCTACTCCAGTGCACTGTCCATCGGAGCCTTCTTCAGATACTGCGATTTCTTGCTGGATGCACCCCATAGCTATGTGCAGCGATTAACCAAGTGTTCAATAAATGACCAATGTGCACTAGCTCCTTGTTAGCTTCGGAGCAGAACTCAAGGTAAAGATAGACACAAAGCCCCCCCCCCCCGCAAAAAAACTCAGCCCACCAAGTTTTAGATCACAGATGGCCAGCTATACTCTCTAGTCAAAAGTCAAGGCCCAAAAGTGTGTTTTATCCACAGCCCAATCTTTCATAAGCTCTAAAATTAGATCAGCATGTAATAGCTATCAGTAATAGCTGGACAGTTGTGCTGCACGGCTCATGGACAACCAATTGGCCATACTTCTCTTAGGAAATGCCTTCTCCCATATGACCCTTACCCACTCAGATCAAATGGTTAACCAAGGCTGAAACAGGCTGCAGTGTGACCAAATTCAACAATGATGGAGGGCCTTGGAGGCTTCCTTATGCCTTTTCTAAAGGCATCTTGCAATGGTTGCAGGCTGCCTGTTTGGTAAAGCGAACACCATCATTTTAACTGGAAAATTGATATGTGTGATTAATTAGATATAACAGGAAAAGAAGGAACACATATTTCTAGATTTTTAATTTAACAAATCAAATGCTTAAAAAAAGTACTGCCTTGACATGAGCAGACAATGCTCCACAGCAATCAGTATATATTTTTCAGTACTGAGGAACAGTTTTCTACATTTATTTTTGAAAATGGAGCCATAATCAAGTTAGTGTTAAAGTGACAAAGAAACAAAGAAAGAAAACCCGAAGAAAATGCCAAAATATGTTGCAGCTATCTGACAAACCTATCAACAAGAAAAGCTGAGATGGGGCGACCAACACCAGATAGATCTTTGCAAAGTGTATCACAAAGAAAGGAAAAGCTGCCTTTTCTTTAAAATGATGATCTAAAATTCCAGTAGATTTCACTAGGTTTCTCTAGCTGGCTGTTTTGATTATCTAATTTCAGCTAATTCAAACCTTCTGATATAAGACGTGTGAAAGATGCAGAGGTGATCATATAAATGAATGAAGTTTGCATTATTCAAGTCAGGACTTCTTACAGAGTAGCACACTGCATGTGTTTGTCAGCAAAGTCTTTTTCCCCCAGGGCCGCTTCCCTCCTTTGTTCAATTCAAACCCTTGCTGTGCTCAGTCTGATACAGATTATAGAGCACCTTAAGATTCAGGCAGACCACTGTTATTTGTCTGTAAAATTCCTTGCCCATCTCTGATGTTGTATAATGAATTGATGATAATAATTAATTGTAATTATACCATTCCAAAAGGCCCTGCTATGTTATCAGCAAACTTGTAATTAAACCACATGTCCAAGGAGATCTTAAGCATTTCTTGCCCTTTTATCTGCCTTTGCCAAAATCTAATAGCAGGAAAGTACGATCAGCAACTGCTGATGCAAGAAAATTTTCTTAACTTTTTGGAGGAATAAACTTTGGCAATAGTCTTCTGAGAAGCGCTCTGGGAAAAAAGAAACTCAATCAGTTTAGAGCCGAGAGAGAGACAGCAATGAAGGTTTTTAATCTTGTGTTTTCCTAGTAGTTTACTGAGATTAAAACATTTATTTACTTACTTACTTACTTATTTGTTGCCTTTCTTACTGAGACTCAAGGCAGATTATATGGTATAAAACCCATGCTATCAAATAGCATGAGACATCTAATACACAATACAATAGGATTAGGATTACAAAAATTAGAAACAAAGCAGAAAAGTATCAGAAATCATATGTCACATATCCCAGATTTCACAAAAGTAGAAAACAGTTCAGTAAGAGCAGGTAGTACATACAATGAATAGATGATACAGATAAACGGATAAAAATGCCCTCCTGAACAATTCTTTTTTACATAATTTGTTCTAATATGTTCTCCATACAATCTGGGGAGGAGTGTGCACATGTCAGAGTGGCATCTCTAGTTGGACCTGAGTGGACCTGGGCTACAGAGAAGTGGCAGGGGGGGGGGGGTTGGAGAAGTTCACTGAATGGATTGTGGCTAATTGATGGCAATCAGTTTGGTTATGGAGTTAATTTTTACTGTTATTAGTCATCTTGGGACTCTAATGGGAGTCTCTTGTCCCAGTTCTACCCATCTAGTTTTATTTATTCATTTATTTATTTATTAGATTTATACTCCGCCCTCCCCGCCAAAGCAGGCTCAGGTTGGCTTACATTTTTTAAAAAAAAATTAAACAATTTAAAAACACATAAAATCTAAAGTGCTATACATTCCTATGTGATGGCAATCATAATCCAATATTTTCATAATAGGAGTCAGTTAGTACAGACATAGTTGATGGAAAAGATCCCAGGGATACTCCAATGTTATATAAAGATGTTAAATGTGGTCAAATGCCTGGTGGAAGTTTCAACCAACTCAGTCTAAGCCATCCAGCCACAGCTTGTAATGCCATGTCCAGATGTTCTGGCCCAGAGTCTGACTGGCCGCCCAACAGCAGATATAGCTGGGTGTCATGAGTGTACTGGTGACAGCCCAGCCAATAGCTCTGAGCTATCTGGGCAAGGGGGTGCATATAGATGTTAAATAACACTGGGGATAGAACCAATGTTCCCTCTAAGCTGTGGAGTCTTGTGAGCAAGAATTCTACTTTGTGAGCTATCGGCATTAAAGTTGTGAGCGAGCAATTCGGCTACTGCATAAATTAATTTGCTCTGGAGCTAAGACAAAAATGTGTGAGCTGGAGGTTAAAAAATTGTGAGCTAGCTCACACTTAACTCAGCTTAGAGGGAACACTGGATAGAACCACCCTTTCATGATAATTCTTCCCCAAGTGCTACCCTTTGTCCCTGGTCCTGGAGGAAGGAGGCAAGCTATTGTAAGGCGAGCCCCTGAACACCAGCGTCGACAAGGTGGTGGATCAGTAACTGATGGTAGACATTTTAAGACATTAAAAAATAATTGATTACAGTGTACTCACTTTTATATGAAGTATTAAAATCTGCTGATGTTATGCTCTGTTGTTTTCATTCCTCTTATGACAAACCAGAAGAAGGAATGTTAATCTTCCCTTTGAAAATTAATGGGACTACAAAAATGAGCCACAGAAACAACATGAAGCAACTTAAAACAATATCTATAAAACAGCCCCCAGGCTACAATCAGAACATTAAAAAGAAGGAGGAGGAGAAGGAGAGGAGAAGAACTGGATTTATACCCCACCCTTCACTCAGAGTCTCAGAGTGGCTTACAATCTCCTTACCCTCCTCCCTCCACAACAGACACCCTGAGAGAACTGCTCCTGAGAGAACAGCTCTGAGAGAACTGTGACTGACCCAAGGTCACCCAGCTGGCTACATGTGGAACAGTGGGGAATCAAACCCCATTCTCCAGATTAGAGTCCGCTGCTCTTAACCACTACACCACACTGGCTCTCATTGATGATATACTTCCATTAAAAGCCTGAGTAAAGTGAAATGTTTTGACCTGACATCTAAAGGACATTGAAGCAGGTGCCAGGCAAGCCTCAAGGGTATTCCAAAGGTGAGATGCTAGCACTGAAAAAGCCCTATCTCTAATTGCCACCTGCACTACCTCTGAAGGTGGAAGAACAGAGAGCAGAATCTGAAAAGAGAAACTTAACTGGCAGGCTGGACAGTACATGAGGAGGCAGTCCTTCACAAATCAACCAATTTCTTTTTAGACACCAATGTCTGTGTCTAACTCTTTGTTGCTTTTTCTTCTGTCTTTGTTGCTCTTTCTTCTCATACACAAACAGGCACCTCCCTTCCTTTCAGCTTTGAGGGGGCTACCTGCTCCAAATTCCTATGTAACAGAACCATCAGGGGTTCTATAGGAACAATTAGTGTCTGTTAAGGAAACCTCAGGCACCATTCTGAGCTATTAACATAAACAAGGAATGGTCACCCAATGTTCACAGTAATACTATAACAGAAGCTTATAGCTCACACTCATCAGGAGAGCATAATGGCAACCAAGTCAAAGGCCGAGTTCAGACTGGCAATTTGAAGCGCTAGGGAGTCGTGGCAAAGAAGACCCGGAACAGACTGGGAACGGCTTGTTTGCGGTATTCCTGTTCACACTGCAGTGAATGAAGCGGGACGGTACCGTGGAGGAAGCACATGGGAGCATTCGCACTGTCGGCCCGCCCCTGGTGGGCTGTTAGCAGCTGTTTCTGTGCTCCGCTGCATGCGCCTATGAGCATGGGCTCATGGGCGCCTGCCGCGGAAACAGCCAGCACATATTATCAACGACTGCAGGTTGTTCCTGCCTTAGCAGCACTTGTGTTCACACATCAAGGAACCAGAATTAACCTGCTCTACACACGGTTTGCTACCACTTTCACCTGGTACTTTTTAAACTCGGGAGGGAAGCGGCACAAGACAGCTTGAGTACGGCTGGGGGATGCCTGACAGATGTGCCTGTGTGAACCTGCCCCTTTAATCCACTACTGAAACGCTCCTGAAACGTTTGGCTGCCGGGCCAAACTGCCAGTCTGAACTCGGACAAAGAGGAAGAAAAAGAATGTTTAAAAACAGATAGGGAAAAAAACAGACAATAGTAATATGATAGAAACACCTTCCAACTGAACTACTACTGGAGGTCAACTTACATGACAATTACTGTTCTATTCCAGAGCATAAAAGAACCCACTCAAAATATCCTGGTTAGAATTGAATGCAAGAATCTCTTTTATATCTCTAGTTAAGAGAAGAGCCTTAACTAAATTTTCATTTTTAAAAAAATCCTTACTTCATCTGTTTTGATTCTGTAGAAGTAGCAATTTTTATCTAGTTCCTAAACATCTGAGTACTTCCATCCCCTGCTTTCTCATTTCCAGTGGTTTTCTCTCCAATATTAGAAAACAATCCCTTTATCTTCCAGAAGAACTTAATCATGCCAGAGAAAAACACAGCTTTGGGTTCAGTAATTCCAGCCTACTAACCGTAGAGCTTTCCTATGGTGCAAAGAGCCTTTGCAAGTGGGAAAGCCTCTTGACTTGGTGGAAGATGCCTTGTACTGAAGGAAAAGTTTCACTTTTACTGGAATAGATCCATAGGATATGTATTGCTTGGTAGATGTCTTCTCACCAAACTGCTTCTCTTGTAGCTAATAGGAAGAGTTGGATCCAACTGTCAACAGAACATTATTCCTGACTGTAATCCCATTGACTCTGTTTCATATCTACCTTCCAAAGGATTGGTATACGGCAATATCAGAAAAGCTGGTAAATTCCTTCAAATAAAGCATAATTGCATCCACTACCTGCTCTATCCCATGCGTAATCTTATTGTATAGAAATATTAATTTCTATAGGCTTCATGTCTCCCTTGGAATGTTCTATAGGCTTCATGTCTCCCTTGGAATGTATCTTGTGATCCCCTGCTGTTTTTATTTCCTATTGAAGCCAACCAGATGTCCTTTATAGCCCTGCCATAAACATTCCTTCACTCGCTGGCAGAAGAGCAGATGCCCTAGCTGAGGAGCAAACAGGCACGTAGGCCCAAGGTGGGTTGGACTCTGGGATCATTCACTGCAGAGGGTGTTCCCCAGACCTAGCCTATCCCCCACCCATTGCCATGACAACCCCAAAAAGTGGACAACCCCTTCCTCATTGGATTGGCTGATGGCCACAGCCGATTCTAATTAGATTGGGGGTTTTAATTGTCTGACCCTTGGAGGAGATTTCAGATTTTCTCTTGCTCTCTCCTTCTGTTGAATTGCACGTGGGAAATGCTGTCCCAGGCAGAACAAAGAACTCTTTTGT
>NW_015165257.1:790654-794956 GCF_001447785.1 Gekko japonicus
ATCCAGAGAGGCTATCTCTCCTGGGTTCTTGTGTAATGTATGTTTCAAGTGTAGAATTCTTTCCCTCCCATTCCTGGACTGGTCTGGGGAGGAGAGAATCTACACACTTATAAACCTCAATCATGTCTCCCCTCAGTCGTCGTTTCTCCAAGCTAAAGAGCCCCAAGCACTTTAACCTTTCCTCATAGGGAAAGTGTTCCAACCCTTTTATCATTCGAGTTGTCCATTTCTGCACTTTTTCCAAAGATATAATATCCTTTTTAAGGTGTGGTGACCATAACTGCACACAGTATTCCAAATGAGGTCACACCAGTGATATATATAGGGGCATTATGATATTGGCTGATCTGTTTTCAATACCCTTCCTAATAATCCCCAGCAGAGCATTGGCCTTTTTTATTGCAGTCACACACTGCCTCGACATTTTCAGTGAGTTATCTACTACAACTCCAAGATCTCTCTCTTGATCAATCTCTGCCAGTTCAGACCCCATCAATGTGTATTTATATTTAGGATTTTTGGCTCCAATGTGCATCACACTTGGCCATATTGAACCCCATTTGCCATGTTGACACCCACATGCCCATCCTTGACAGATCCCTTTGGAGCCTCACAATCCTCACTGGTTTTCACCACCCTGAACAACTTCGTATCATCCGCAAATTTAGCCACTTCACTGCTTACTCCCAATTCCAAATCATTAATGAACAGTGCTTACCACCCTCCACTGAGAAAATTGCCCATTTATACTCACTCTCTGTTTTCTATTAATTAGCCAGTTTTTGTTCCATTAAAGGACTTGTCCTTTTATCCCATGATTTTTGAGCTTACTTAGGAGCCTTTGATGAGGAACTTTATCAAAAGCTTTCTGGACGTCAAGGTAAACAGTATCTATTGGATCCCCCTTGTCCACATATGAACTCTACATACGAACTGTCCTGATAAATGTTTCACAAACTTGCATGCACACACAGAAATTAAACATGTGTAAATAAGAGAACATACACAAAAATATCTCCAACATTTAATTAACTTTAAATATTTCCAAAGTCTTCATAAACACCATTCAGAGGAAAACAAATTTCGCTACAACACTGAAAACATAAAATAAGTAAGAGGGGGGAAATTACATAGAAAGAAAAAAATCTTTCCTGATTATAAAACTCTTCCCAGACTTCAAAATACCTCCAAGAGCCTTTCAGTAAATTTCTAACTCAAGTGATGGAAACATAACTTGATATGTTGAATTTTGAAAAGAGTTGCGGATAAATATTAGCATTTTGAAACATAATTGATTTGGTCCTAAAAAGCTCATTTGCCACCAATGAACAAGGGATAATTTTTGCCAATTCCCCTCTTATATAGCAGACCCCCTCCCAACTTACCCCTTTTACAGTTCCTGAGGATTCCATGTCCTCCAGAAGAAATATTTTGGGGAACTCACAGGGAAGCAGTAGGTGAGAAGAGACAGGAAATTTCCATTCTACTGGAAGCTGTGCCTTCCATCAATGGAAAACGACCTTTGGAACAAGTTCAACAACTTTTTAAAAAGAAACAATCATAAGAAAACTTTAAACTTGTGTTTCCCCATTCAATAAAAAGGTTGAAACACTCAGAAAATGTGTCAACTAATGCATCAGCTGTGGAGCCACTCCTATCAATATATTTATTCTCAACATGGTGAAATCAGTGGATACTTAAATCTATAGCTTTAAGAAACAGATGCCCTTGGCCATTGCTATGCAATTGCAAGAATATTGCCAGCATTACAGGCTTTGTTTCTGACTGTAAAAAGCAAGTGGAGAGGGCAAGGCCCTTTCCAGGAAACTTGCCATCATGTGACTTGCATGATTCACCTAGGCCCAGCTGCTTGCTACTGCTCAACAACAACCACCCCATAAAAGCCAGTGTGATGTAGTGGCTCATTAAATGAATCCTGGCTCATTAAAGTGGGCCACGAGGGGTTTTGAGGTGCCCTAAGGGAGATTATCAACAGTCCCTCTCAGAGGGACGGTTCCTGGAGGCACTCAAGGAAGCGATGGTCCGCCCTCTCCTTAAAAAACCATCTCTGGACCTGTCTGAATTGGCCAACTATCGGCCGGTGTCCAATTTGCCCTATTTGGGCAAACTTATTGAGACGGTGGTGGCATTACAGCTACAGAGCTTTCTGGATGATGCTCCTATCCTAGATCCTTTCCAGTCCAGTTTTCGCCCAGGTCATGGGACGGAGACAGTGCTGGTCACTCTTACTGATGACCTCCGAAGGCATCTGGATCGAGGCGGGGTGGCGGCACTGTTGTTGTTAGATCTGTCACTGCCCCCGATGTTGTTTAACATCTATATGCGCCCCCTTGCCCAGATTGCCTGGAGATATGGGCTTGGGTGCCATCAATATGTAGATGACACCCAGCTCTATCTGATGTTGGGCGGCCAGTCAAACTTCACACCAGACGATCTTCACCGGGCATTGCAAGCTGTGGCTGGCTGGCTCAGACTGAGTCGGCTGAAACTAAACCTGGCGAAGACGGAGGTCCTGGATCTAAGTCGGGTCAGTTTGGGGTTGGGGCTCCCTCTCCCAACCTTTGATGGGGTGCCTCTGGTGCCAGTGTCGGAGGTTAGGCATTTGGGAGTGCTCCTGGACCCCTCTTTAACGATGGAGGCCCAGGTGGCAGCCACTGCCAACTCGGCCTTTTACCATCTTCGGCTGGCTCGGCAGTTGGTTCCCTTCCTTGACCACGATGACCTGGCCACAGTGATCCATGTGATGGTTACCGCAAGGTTAGACTACTGTAACGCTCTCTACATGGGGCTGCCTTTGTTACAAATTCGGAAGCTGCAGCTAGTGCAGAATGCTGCAGCCAGGCTGTTGATGGGTCTCTCTAGGTGGGAGCACATCTGGCCTGTGCTGAAAGCGTTGCACTGGCTGCCAATAGCATACTGGATGCACTTCAAAGTGCTGGTTCTTACCTTTAAAGGCCTATATGGCCAGGGTCCGACATACCTAAGGGACCTCCTTTCCCCATATTTTCCCCCAAGGGCACTACGGTCAGGGACGCAACATCTCCTGGTGACTCCAGGCCCCAAAGATTCCAGATTTGCAGCAGCCAGGGCCAGGGCCTTTTCGGTTGCAGCACCTACCTGGTGGAATGAGCTCCTGGAGAAGATCCAGGCCCTGTGGGACCTTGCGCAGTTCCGCAGGGCCTGTAAGACAGAGCTCTTCTGCCAGGCTTTAAAGTAGGAGCCGCCACTGTTGCACCACCACTACCAACTGGGTTGGGCAACATCGGGGGGTGAGATGGCCCTGTGACAAATGAACGATAGTGCTGCCTGGAACTGATATAATTGATCTGGGACCATCACCACCAGGACGTCATCCTGTTACTGAAGACCTTTTTGAGACACCAAGAGCACCTTGTATTGTGATAAATGATTATAAATGATTGTTTTATCTTGTTTTTAACTGTTTTAATTATTGGCATACGTGCCCAGTCTGTGAACCGCCCTGAGCCCGCTTACTTAATTCACAACTAAAATAAATACAGTAGTTAACCTATTAACCTAATAAGATGGCGTTAAAACTACCAAATGTGCCACTGCCTCACAGGTGGGAGGCAGGAAACAGGAGCTCCAGACAGATGGAAACCGTTGCTGTCCTCAGTCAAATGCCTGACAGAACATTTCTGCCTTGCATATCCTGTAAAACTTCATTAATTCCCCCAGGGCATGGACATTGTTCAGCAAAGAGTTCCACCAGGTTGGGGCCAGGGCACAAAATGCCCTGGCCATAGTCAAGGACAGTCAGATGTTTCTCAGGCCAGGGACCAGCATTAGCTTCTTTTCTGCTGAGCGCAATGCTCTTCAGGGAGTATACCACGAGAGGTGGTCCTGAAGATAAGTGTTTCCCAGACCATTAAGGGCTTTGAAGATTAGTACCAAAACCTTGAACCTGACCCAGTACTCCACCTGGAGGCAGTGTAGCTCATGCAGCAGAGGTTGGATATGTCACAGGTCATACAAGGGTACAGCAAAATAAGGATGACGAACTACAAAGCCAAAAGTGATTGCTGTAAAAAGTTCACACATTCATAGAACAAAGGAAGAATTATACAAAAACTATAATAATTTTCTTCTTTATTCCACAGGTGCATTTAGATGAAATTGACGAACATCTTGAGTTTTTGCAAGTTCGTTTCAGAATCTTTGTCAAAATTCCTATTTCAAAGAACAAGCAACATTCAAAACTGGAAAACCAGAAACCCAACTTCAGTCAATCAATGAATAAATTTAAAAAAATATATAAAT
>NW_015165257.1:794992-809412 GCF_001447785.1 Gekko japonicus
GGACAGTGTCTTAGCTCCCAATGGTAAGAGGGCATTATATACAATCATTAAGTCACATGACACAAAATCATTCCAAAAGATACAGTACATGTTCAAAAGAGCTTTAAGAAGCCAACTTATCATTTTCTTGTACCTGGCTGAAGAGCATAGTGAGCACTGTTTAAAGCAGTCTATATCAAACCAAAGAATCACATCCACTGAATTGAAACTTACATGATTTTGAAAGAGCTTTAAGTAATAGAACAAGCACAGTTAGATAGCTAGAAATTAATCATGTCTAGGTTCACTCCCCCAGGAAACATGTTAGGTCTAATTCCGCATTAAGACCTCTAGGTGCTACAGTCTGTAGCCTAAAAATCCAATGAGCCTCTCTCTGTAATAATATTTTTCGTGTGTCTACCAGATTGCATTGTTTAGACCAAACTACTTCCAATACTACACATTTAAATTCGCTGTCTCCATGTCCTGACTCAATGAAATGCTGTACCATAGGTGCTGTAACGCATCCATGTTTGATTTTGGACTTGTGCTCCAGGACCCGAGTCCTAAGAGCACGGGAAGTCTGTCCTACATATTTTAACCCGCAAGGGCAGGTAATCAAATACATGGTAGATCTTGACGCACATGAAGTAAAGTGATCTGCAGACTTGTGAATGTTGGCCTCCGGGAAATTGACTACAGCTGTCTCTTCCATAAGCAGGCACGCGGCACATCTCCCGCATTTAAAGTGCCCCTTTGGTAAATTAGTTTCAGTAGTTTCCATCTTAAAGATATCCGCTCTATGATGTCTTTTATATTTTTAGTGCTTCTAAACCCTATGCGGGGTGGTAATTGACACGAAGGGATATCATTTAAGATGTGCCAATGCTTCAATACAGTCTTTTTAATGGCATTTGCTTTTATGGTGTAATCAATTGCCTAGTTGAGTTGGTCCGTCCTTCTGTTCTCCCTTTTGGGCTCGAATAGCTCTCTGCGGTCTCTGCGGTCTGCTCTATATTTAGCATTGTTTATTACCCAACCCAGGTATCCCCTAGCCTCGATATGTGCCATACACAGGGTCCCCGTGAGAACCTGTGCCACTGCATTCTGGACCAGTTGGAGTTTCCAGGTCAGTCTCAAGGGTAGCCCTACGTTGACCTAATTGCAGTAGTCTAATCTGGAGGTGACTGTTGCATGGATTACTGTAGCTAGGTCAGGGCAAAAAAGGTAGGGGGCCAGTTGCCTGATCTGACCCTGTAACAAAGATTCCAGATAAATCTTTCATTTGCCTGATCTGGCCTAGCTGGTAAAACCTAAGTGTATTCTCAAGTCCAAACCCTCTAACAAAGATTCCAGATAAATCTTTCATTTCAACTATCTTCTTCAGAGATGGACAGATGTTATCTTCAGTACTGGATTTGGACTTGATTATTATGTAAATTGATATTAACACTTTCCAATCATGATTTTCAAATGCCATCAAGGTTCAAATCACCAAACCACAAGCAAAGGATTTCATAGCGGGCTAAACCACATATTGACAATGAGTGTTATTTTACCAGATCTTGGAACAATAGATGTTTAGCCTGCTATGAAATCCTTTGCTTGTGATTTGGTGATTTGAACCTTGCATAGGAGTCAGAGTGCGTAGAAAAAAAGAACATGGTGTTAGGGGTGAAGTGCCCCAGCTGTTGCTGCCTGGGAATCACATGCAGAGCTAGAGGTTGTGCTAGCTCTTTGCTCCCAAAGGCCACATTCTCCCTGGACTTCTGTGTGTATGTGTGCATGCATGTATGCGTGGCTTCAGTTTGTTTTGTTGTGAATGCTTGCAATGATTTCTTCAAGATTTGTTTTCTTTTTGACAAGATTTCTGCGTTGGTGTTAGGCAGATTTTCCAGTCTTTAACAAACCAGATGGCCGTCCAAAAATGTGATATGACAATTTTTATAGAGGCTTAAGAACTGAATCCATCAAAGGAATAACAAGTGGAAATTCTTTTTTCCCCCAGAGATTTTGAACTATTAAAAATAAATATTTTTCCTGTCTGCTTTTGATTTATAATAAATATCTGTAGGGATATCTACCTAACTTCTATCTTTAGAAAAATCAAAATCTGTGTACAATAAAAAAACCTCTTTGGGATATTAATGAAATATAAGTTTTCTCTAATTGGAGGCATCCAGTAGTTATCACCAGAGCTGAAATGTGTAAAGCTTCTGGTAATATTTAATAGGCATATTGCTTAATTAATAGGATACCAGCTTTCAACTTGATGTACACTTTTGTCAAAGTGAATTCAAATGATAATTATAGGAAAGGGAGCAGAAAAATTTATCTTGTAGATCTCTTTAGTTCAGGTCCCTTGGGAGAAAGTCCAGGTCCCCAAAAAACAAAAGTTCAAAGTATCCATGACTGACCCAACGACAGCATGGCTAGAACTTAACTAAAGAACAGAACTGTCATGGGATCGAAGCATGGAATCACATGACAGTGGAGCAACATGACATTGCCATCTAAGAATTTAAGATTCTCACTTGAGCTTCCTTTACCTCATCCAAAGTAAGCAATTAAAAACTAGTCAAAACATGGCTACCTTTTGCTGCTTGGTAAGTTGTTTTATCTCTTAGGGTTATTTACTGAATGTTGCTGCTTTTATCTTTTTACATTTTATCTGCTTCTCTATAGCTGCTTTTAATGATTTTCTGCTGGTTTTTATTGTTCCTCTTTTACTTTTAGTTGTTTTAATGATGTTTCAAGTAGCCTCAAAATAATTTATTTTGAGTGTGAGAAAAACCTTTTAATAACATAAATCCATAAACTGGAGGCAATGTTTAAACTGAGCTAATATTATACAGGTTCATCACCTATCCACAATAAGCAAATCTAGCCTCTAATGCTGTTAACACAGATCACCTGAAAGCACTTTCATGTGGCAAGCAGCAAGGGTGAACTTAACATTACCGAATTGTTCATTTACACATGGGTTCAGCCATCACCAGATTGCCTCAATGGTTTGTTGTTTTTGGCTTTTTGGCTTTTTTAAAAAAGTTTGAATCAAATGCCACACTGAGCCACTTTGTAGTAGCCATTTCTACAGACTTTCCTGTATTAGTTGCTTCAAATACTACAGGGTCATGAGCATGTGAAACCAGCCAATCAGAGCAGCTCTTTGTCATGATGCCATATGAGTCACATGGCTGCCTAGAAAATGATAGTTCTTTTTCAAAAGCTTGCAGCTTCCATAAGACAGTGCGATAACAGTTGGCCTACTTTTCCTGTTTAAAATACTGATTTTCACAGCTGTGATGAGAAAATAACACAAGCCTCATGGCCTCCAAACTCCTTTTTGGTTCGTAGAATACCCTTTTAACATAAGATTTTGGTGAACATGGGGAAACTACAGTTCTTATAAAGTGGTTTGTGATATGTGAATTTATCCATATCTTGACTGTCTACCTTTAACATTAACAAACACCATGCCAGGCAGCCATAAGGAACAAAGAGACACTTCACATCTGCAAGTCACCTTGAAAATACTGTGATTTTTTTTACATTATGATGAACAGCTGGAAATAAAAGTCATTGGCAGCGAGGGGGAATCTGTGGGAAAGCAATATGAGATCTTGCATAAGCAATCAGTTTTTAGTACTTCAGCAAACAGTTTGTCAAATGTTCGACTGTGCTGCCCACAATGGTGAACATTTCTGTACAACCATAACATAAATTACAAATGGTTTCAATGTGGTTAAAGTGCTCTCCAAAAATTCCATTGTATGTGTGCTCAGATGTTCTGGTTTTTTAACAAGTGGCAAAGCTCCCACTAGTAACAGCATAAAGGTGATACCTGCAGTAGCGCTGATAGATGGAACAGGTGGATGGAGTGGGGGGCAGTATAATTTGGTATCTGCTGCCTCAACCAAAGGCCCTCCCGCACCTCACCCGGGGGGATGGCGTCCCCCCGTGTCCCCCCCCCAAATGACCCCTGCTGCTGCCTCAACCAAAGGCCTGGCAGAACATCTCCATTTTACAGGTCTTGTGGAATTGTAATAAGTCCCTCGGGGCTCTGATCTCACTTGGAAGACTGTTCTACTAGGCCGGAGCCAAAGACCCAAAAAGGATATTGTATATCTCTTGGGCTGGGGATCGTCAGTAGATGTTGGCCTGAAGAACACAAGGCTCTTTGGGGGACATGGTTGGAGAGACAGTCCTGCAGATATGTTGGTCCCAGACCAAACAGGACTTTAAAGGTTAAGTACCATAACCTTGAACTTGATCCAGTACTCAGCTGGAAGCCAATGCAGCTGGTGGAGCACTGGTTGTATATGTGCTCATACAGGCATCCCAGTAAGGGCACTCACAGCTGCATTTTGAACCAGCTGAAGTTTTCAGGTCAGTCTCAAGGGCGGCCCTGCATAGAGCAAGTTACAGTAATCCAGCCTGGAGGTGACCATTGCGTGGATCACTGTGGCTAAGTCACAAGGGGAGAGATAGGGAACCAGTTGCCTGACCAGCTGAAGATGATAAAAGGTTGATCTGGCAATGTTCATGACCTGAGCCTCCATTGAAAGTGAGGCATTCAGGATCACACCCAGACTCCCCATCATTGGTGCCAGTGTTAGCAACATCCTGTCAAGGTTAGCAGCCCTTATCTTCAAAGGCCTGGGTTGTGTCTTCCACCCACTGGATGCCAGGAGCAAGATGGCCTGGCTTATTCAAGTGTTTTGGATAGCTTAATTAATGATTATTTGACTAGTAGCCAGCATTTAGGGTATAAGACACCTAGTTTTAGTTATGGATGAGGTCTTGGGATCTGGCAAGCATTGCTCTGTGTGTGTGTGTGTGTGCACGCGTACTTGAGACCAAGCAGATGGAAGCTTAGCCTGCAATTTCTGTAAGTTTTGATGCTTTCTTAAAAATCTACTTGTAAGCAAACCTGGATCTCGCATATCGTTTCCTTAGGATTTCCCTGAACCTGGAACAGTGCATCTTCTCAATCTACTGAAGTAGAACAACATATGCAAATAATGTGGATGGAGAGCAGGATAGATTTTTGAACTTGGGAAGTGTTACTCCCAAACCCTTTGCTACTGAGAGCCATGACCCTCAAAGGATCCTAGGCAGAGGGCTAGAGAGATCCCACCTTGCAGCAGATCAAAGAACCATGGTCAGGTCTAGATGCAACCAAGTGCAACTGCTGATGAGACAAGGAATTTCCCATGGCAATGCTGTCACACATATCCACAATCCAAGAATTGTCCTTTGACTCTTTGGGATTCCCTCACACCCAAGCCAAAATGAATGACTGGTGTCTGCAGGATTCAGCTTCACTCAAGAGCATCCCTTACAGAACCACACACTAACATAATCAAACCAGTCATCAGCAACATAATCTCACCTTCAGCCTCATTAGCAACCTCCCCAGAGTACCCAAGTTTTGCTGTATTAAAAGGTGTGCATTTTTAGTACAAAAGGAGCTTTACTGAGTGAGCATTCTAGGTTCAGCCATACTCCCAGGACATCCCTCCACTGATACATGAGAAGGTTTCATTCTGCCCAGATAATACCCTGGCCACCGTAGAACTCTGACACCACATCCCTGCTACAGAATCAGACAATGTCTGAACCTTTCTTACTCTCTCCTCTAACCCCTCCCCAATTGTTTCTACCCTCTTCCCTCTCTAGGGTCCTTTAGTCCGGCTTCCTTTGCCCTCTGTTCCAATTTCCTCTTTCTCTGATTTCTCAGTTTTATCTTTCTGTTTATGTAGGTTCAATAAAGATCAAAGTTGCCATCTCTCTCTTTTTCTATCTCTTTTGCAATTCTACCAAAATTATTGTCTTTATATACACAGATTAAGATCCCTGGAACCAGAGTCTGGAGTGTGCATTTGGAGACCCAATCTAGTAAGGTGGAAAGTGGAGGATGAACCAAGGATGCAGCACCACAGATGCTTTTCAAAGGTAACATACAATACAAGATCATTGTTGTTGTTGTATTTTAATTTTTCCTGAATGTGGATTCCTGTTCTCTGCCAGGTGATGATCCTTTGTAAATTCCAGTAGGGATAAAGTGATGGGGGAGGTAGGTTAACAGTATTCCCTCTAAGCTGAGTTAGTGTGAGCTAGCTCACAGTTTTTTAGCCTCCAGCTCACACATTTTTGTCTTACCTCAGGAAGGATGGCTCCAGAGCAAACTAATTTATGCAGTAGCCAAATCACAACTTTAATGCCAGTAGCTCACAAAGTAGAATTTTTGCTCACAAGACTCCACAGCTTAGAGGGAGCATTCTACATCATAATGTGGTATGGTAACAATATGACTTTTCTAAAGCATTTCTGTTCCTGTTATTCTAATGCATCCCACAGTAGATAAAAGCCTTTGCTCTGACTATTGAAGGCAGAATAATTGTCACCATTGTAAAAAGAAAGGGAGTTCTGATTTATGCATAACTTTTTTTCCAAAAAGCATCTGTGAGGAGCCTGATTTAGAAAGTCTGGCTAATGTGTTATATTTCCTCCCCTCACTATTTCACCAGGATTTTTCACTTTCACTACACAGTTTATTTCTAAAGTCTTGTTATCAAAAATATGTTCTGCTTTTCTTTTTGTTTTCCTCCCATTTTTTAATTGTTAGAGGGAAAGAATGTTATCTTGGGCTTGTAATAGAGAAAAGGGCAACTGAGGTGAGTATGTTTGAGCTCCTCTCTACTGTGGTAATGTTGTAGCTTTGCCAGGAGCTGCAGTCCACTTTTTTAAAAAAAACTTGATGTACACTTTTGTCAAAGTGAATTCAAATGATAATTATAGGAAAGGGAGCAGAAAAATTTATCTTGTAGATCTCTTTAGTTCAGGTCCCTTGGGAGAAAGTCCAGGTCCCCAAAAAACAAAAGTTCAAAGTATCCATGACTGACCCAACGACAGCATGGCTAGAACTTAACTAAAGAACAGAACTGTCATGGGATCGAAGCATGGAATCACATGACAGTGGAGCAACATGACATTGCCATCTAAGAATTTAAGATTCTCACTTGAGCTTCCTTTACCTCATCCAAAGTAAGCAATTAAAAACTAGTCAAAACATGGCTACCTTTTGCTGCTTGGTAAGTTGTTTTATCTCTTAGGGTTATTTACTGAATGTTGCTGCTTTTATCTTTTTACATTTTATCTGCTTCTCTATAGCTGCTTTTAATGATTTTCTGCTGGTTTTTATTGTTCCTCTTTTACTTTTAGTTGTTTTAATGATGTTTCAAGTAGCCTCAAAATAATTTATTTAGAGTGTGAGAAAAACCTTTTAATAACATAAATCCATAAACTGGAGGCAATGTTTAAACTGAGCTAATATTATACAGGTTCATCACCTATCCACAATAAGCAAATCTAGCCTCTAATGCTGTTAACACAGATCACCTGAAAGCACAAGGGTGAACTTAACATTACCGAATTGTTCATTTACACATGGGTTCAGCCATCACCAGATTGCCTCAATGGTTTGTTGTTTTTGGCTTTTTGGCTTTTTTAAAAAAGTTTGAATCAAATGCCACACTGAGCCACTTTGTAGTAGCCATTTCTACAGACTTTCCTGTATAAGTTGCTTCAAATACTACAGGGTCATGAGCATGTGAAACCAGCCAATCAGAGCAGCTCTTTGTCATGATGCCATATGAGTCACATGGCTGCCTAGAAAATGATAGTTCTTTTTCAAAAGCTTGCAGCTTCCATAAGACAGTGCGATAACAGTTGGCCTACTTTTCCTGTTTAAAATACTGATTTTCACAGCTGTGATGAGAAAATAACACAAGCCTCATGGCCTCCAAACTCCTTTTTGGTTCGTAGAATACCCCTTTAACATAAGATTTTGGTGAACATGGGGAAACTACAGTTCTTATAAAGTGGTTTGTGATATGTGAATTTATCCATATCTTGACTGTCTACCTTTAACATTAACAAACACCATGCCAGGCAGCCATAAGGAACAAAGAGACACTTCACATCTGCAAGTCACCTTGAAAATACTGTGATTTTTTTTTACATTATGATGAACAGCTGGAAATAAAAGTCATTGGCAGCGAGGGGGAATCTGTGGGAAAGCAATATGAGATCTTGCATAAGCAATCAGTTTTTAGTACTTCAGCAAACAGTTTGTCAAATGTTCGACTGTGCTGCCCACAATGGTGAACATTTCTGTACAACCATAACATAAATTACAAATGGTTTCAATGTGGTTAAAGTGCTCTCCAAAAATTCCATTGTATGTGTGCTCAGATGTTCTGGTTTTTTAACAAGTGGCAAAGCTCCCACTAGTAACAGCATAAAGGTGATACCTGCAGTAGCGCTGATAGATGGAACAGGTGGATGGAGTGGGGGGCAGTATAATTTGGTATCTGCTGCCTCAACCAAAGGCCTGGCAGAACATCTCCATTTTACAGGTCTTGTGGAATTGTAATAAGTCCCTCGGGGCTCTGATCTCACTTGGAAGACTGTTCTACTAGGCCGGAGCCAAAGACCCAAAAAGGATATTGTATATCTCTTGGGCTGGGGATCGTCAGTAGATGTTGGCCTGAAGAACACAAGGCTCTTTGGGGGACATGGTTGGAGAGACAGTCCTGCAGATATGTCGGTCCCAGACCAAACAGGACTTTAAAGGTTAAGTACCATAACCTTGAACTTGATCCAGTACTCAGCTGGAAGCCAATGCAGCTGGTGGAGCACTGGTTGTATATGTGCTCATACAGGCATCCCAGTAAGGGCACTCACAGCTGCATTTTGAACCAGCTGAAGTTTTCAGGTCAGTCTCAAGGGCGGCCCTGCATAGAGCAAGTTACAGTAATCCAGCCTGGAGGTGACCATTGCGTGGATCACTGTGGCTAAGTCACAAGGGGAGAGATAGGGAACCAGTTGCCTGACCAGCTGAAGATGATAAAAGGTTGATCTGGCAATGTTCATGACCTGAGCCTCCATTGAAAGTGAGGCATTCAGGATCACACCCAGACTCCCCATCATTGGTGCCAGTTGTTAGCAACATCCTGTCAAGGTTAGCAGCCCTTATCTTCAAAGGCCTGGGTTGTGTCTTCCACCCACTGGATGCCTGGAGCAAGATGGCCTGGCTTATCCAAGGGTTTTGGATAGCTTAATTAATGATTATTTGACTAGTAGCCAGCATTTAGGGTATAAGACACCTAGTTTTAGTTATGGATGAGGTCTTGGGATCTGGCAAGCATTGCTCTGTGTGTGTGTGTGTGTGCACGCGTACTTGAGACCAAGCAGATGGAAGCTTAGCCTGCAATTTCTGTAAGTTTTGATGCTTTCTTAAAAATCTACTTGTAAGCAAACCTGGATCTCGCATATCGTTTCCTTAGGATTTCCCTGAACCTGGAACAGTGCATCTTCTCAATCTACTGAAGTAGAACAACATATGCAAATAATGTGGATGGAGAGCAGGATAGATTTTTGAACTTGGGAAGTGTAACTCCCAAACCCTTTGCTACTGAGAGCCATGATCCTCAAAGGATCCTAGGCAGAGGGCTAGAGAGATCCCACCTTGCAGCAGATCAAAGAACCATGGTCAGGTCTAGATGCAACCAAGTGCATCTGCTGATGAGACAAGGAATTTCCCATGGCAATGCTGTCACACATATCCACAATCCAAGAATTGTCCTTTGACTCTTTGGGATTCCCTCACACCCAAGCCAAAATGAATGACTGGTGTCTGCAGGATTCAGCTTCACTCAAGAGCATCCCTTACAGAACCACACACTAACATAATCAAACCAGTCATCAGCAACATAATCTCACCTTCAGCCTCATTAGCAACCTCCCCAGAGTACCCAAGTTTTGCTGTATTAAAAGGTGTGCATTTTTAGTACAAAAGGAGCTTTACTGAGTGAGCATTCTAGGTTCAGCCATACTCCCAGGACATCCCTCCACTGATACATGAGAAGGTTTCATTCTGCCCAGATAATACCCTGGCCACCGTAGAACTCTGACACCACATCCCTGCTACAGAATCAGATAATGTCTGAACATTTCTTACTCTCCCCTCTAACCCCTCCCCAATTGTTTCTACCCTCTTCCCTCTCTAGGGTCCTTTAGTCCGGCTTCCTTTGCCCTCTGTTCCAATTTCCTCTTTCTCTGATTTCTCAGTTTTATCTTTCTGTTTATGTAGGTTCAATAAAGATCAAAGTTGCCATCTCTCTCTTTTTCTATCTCTTTTGCAATTCTACCAAAATTATTGTCTTTATATACACAGATTAAGATCCCTGGAACCAGAGTCTGGAGTGTGCATTTGGAGACCCAATCTAGTAAGGTGGAAAGTGGAGGATGAACCAAGGATGCAGCACCACAGATGCTTTTCAAAGGTAACATACAATACAAGATCATTGTTGTTGTTGTATTTTAATTTTTCCTGAATGTGGATTCCTGTTCTCTGCCAGGTGATGACCCTTTGTAAATTCCAGTAGGGATAAAGTGATGGGGGAGGTAGGTTAACAGTATTCCCTCTAAGCTGAGTTAGTGTGAGCTAGCTCACAGTTTTTTAGCCTCCAGCTCACACATTTTTGTCTTACCTCAGGAAGGATGGCTCCAGAGCAAACTAATTTATGCAGTAGCCAAATCAGAACTTTAATGCCAGTAGCTCACAAAGTAGAATTTTTGCTCACAACACTCCACAGCTTAGAGGGAGCATTCTACATCATAATGTGGTATGGTAACAATATGACTTTACTAAAGCATTTCTGTTCCTGTTATTCTAATGCATCCCACAGTAGATAAAAGCCTTTGCTCCGACTGTTGAAGGCAGAATAATTGTCACCATTGTAAAAAGAAAGGGAGTTCTGATTTATGCATAACTTTTTTTCCAAAAAGCATCTGTGAGGAGCCTGATTTAGAAAGTCTGGCTAATGTGTTATATTTCCTCCCCTCACTATTTCACCAGGATTTTTCACTTTCACTACACAGTTTATTTCTAAAGTCTTGTTATCAAAAATATGTTCTGCTTTTCTTTTTGTTTTCCTCCCATTTTTTAATTGTTAGAGGGAAAGAATGTTATCTTGGGCTTGTAATAGAGAAAAGGGCAACTGAGGTGAGTATGTTTGAGCTCCTCTCTACTGTGGTAATGTTGTAGCTTTGCCAGGAGCTGCAGTCCACTTTTTTAAAAAAAGAAGTCTTAATAAATACAGCCCTGTGAATTGCTTGCCATGAACATGTGTCCTGGCCTTATAGGTAAAGGTAAAGGTTCCCTTGCTCGAAAGCCAGTCGAATCCGACTCTAGGTGCTCATCTCCGTTTCAAAGCTGAAGAGCCAGCACTGTCCGAAGACGTTTCTGTGGTCATGTGGCCGGCATGACTAAACACCAAGGCGCATGGAACGCTGTTACCTTCCCACTGAAGTAGTACCTATTTATCTACTTGCAATTTCTTGCTTTCGAACTGCTAGGTTGGCAGGAGCTGGAACTAGAGACAGGAGTTTACTCCATCATGCGACACACTCAAGTCTCGAACTGCTGAACTACTGACCTTCCACAGCCTGCAGTTCAGCATCTTAACCACTTGAGCCACCTCAGCTCCTGGCCTTATACAACAACATAAAAAGGATGCAGCTTGTCCTTGACCATAATTGATTTTCTTCTGTCCTTGTCCCATCCCATGTGACTTAACCACAAAACCCACCTGAGCAATCTCAGGCCATGTACTGTTTACCATATGAATTTAGCAAAGCACACATAGCCTAACTCTGATGCTGAACTCCTGAACAAAAGTTGATTTATAGTTACCAAATCCATTTTAATAAAGCTTTCCCCAAAATATCAACAAAATATTTTTATTTCCAGCTAAACCCCCCTCCCCCGGTTTTTGTCCTAAGAATGCTAGGGACTGTCATCAGATGCTTCAGTGTAACCATTATTTCTCACCCTGTATGGGACCAACACCTCTTCTCTTGGGGGATGCAGCCTCAAAAAACAGATTCCTGAAGAGTTCCGAGGAACATGGCAACCTGATAGGGAGCACTTTCAAAGGCTCCAGTCCTTTCTCACTGTGGGGCAAACAACACCAGGAAAGGAGGGAATTTACTTCTCTATCCTTAGGCAACCTGATAGGGAGCACTTTCAAAGGCTCCAGTCCTTTCTCACTGTGGGGCAAACAACACCAGGAAAGGAGGGAATTTACTTCTCTATCCTTATCTCTCCCCCACGGGGGAGATCTGACTGACGGGTGAATGGGGGGGGGCTTGATCGGTCAGGTTTCCACCTGGGCAGTTGAGATAAGGAGGGCTGTTTGCCGATAAGGTCAGCCGACCCCAACCAATCTTTTTCTTTTTATTCCTTTTTTTCTAAATCTATCTGGATTCAGTAATATTTGCAATATATTGGACTCCTGGAACTCCGATATTTTGGGTATTTTTGGACTCCCAGAACTGCGAAGGCAATTGAAAAACTGGCAGTCTTCCAGCAGAGTTTGAAGTCAGCTTCCAATATATAGCAGTAAGAGGAACCCTTCTCAAAAATGTATGGCTTTTGGAGCAAGGCTTCTAATAAATTTTGATCTTTAATTGGCACTAGGGTGGTGCTAGTATGTGGGGTCCCTCAAGGGACAATCCTCTCTCCAATGTTGTTCAACATCTATACGTACCCCCTTGCCCAGCTGGCACGGAGTTTCAGGCTGGGTTGCTTGTCAATGCACTGATGACACCCAGCTGTATCTGTTGATGAACAGATGGATAACACACCATCTTTTCTGGCTGAAGGGCTGGAGGCTGTGGCTGGATGGTTGAAGCAGAGCAGCTGAGACTGAATCCTTCAAAGACAGAGGTTCTGTGGTTGGGTGGGGGTCTTATGGGATTGGGGTGCCAACTCCCAGCCCTTGACAGTGCACCTCTAACACTTGTGCCAACTGCCAAGAGCCTGGGTGTGTTCCTGGATGCCTCCTTATCAGTGGAGGCCCAGATCACAAATGTTGCTAGACTGGCATTTCTCCAGCTGTGCTAGATAAGGCAACTACCCCCCTTCCTGTCTCACTCTGACCTAGCCACAGTAATCCATGCAACAGTCACCTCCAGGCTAGACAACTGTAACTCACTGTATGCAGGGCTACCCTTGAGACTGACCTGGAAATTACAGCTGGTCCAGAATGCAGCGGCTCAGGTCCTTACCAGAACCCTATGGACAGCGTATATCCAACCAGTGCTTTGCCAGCTGCACTGCTTCCAGGTTGAGTACTGGATCAGGTTCAAGGTTTTGGTATTAACCTTTAAGGTCCTAAGTGGTCTGGGACCAGCGTATCTACCGGACTGCCTCTCCTGGTATACCCCTTGAAGAGCATTACGCTGTGGGGAGAATAACCTCCTGGTAATCCCTGGCCTGAAGGATAGCCAGTTGTCCTCAACCAGAGCCAGGGCCATTTCAACCCTGGCCTTAGCCTGGTAGAACTCTCTGCCTAATAACATCTGTGCGTGGGACCTAATGCAGTTCTGCAGGGCCTGTAAAACACAGATGTTCCACCAGGCCTATGGTTGAGGACAGCAATGGTTTGTCTCCTCTGCCTCTCCAGACTTCCCGCCCCAAGGAGCAAGGATATACATTGTCTAAATGCCATCTGAATAGTTGATTATTACTGTTTCATTGTTTTTAAATTTTGACTTGAATATATGTATTTATTGGGATGTATTTATTAAAATGTTGTTAACTGCCCTGAGCTCCATGTGCGGGAGGGTGGTCTACAAATCAAATAAATAAATAAAAACAAATAAATGGGTTCTCTATATCAGATATATAATAGACTTTATTTTACACCATGACATACTACTTATCTATTAAAGGCTCTAATGAATATGTAGAAGTGGTGAAAATATGTTATGTTGAATATCTAATAATGATGAAACCAGCATAGTCAAAATAGATTAGTTACAAAGTATGAAACTTAAAACTTCAATAATGAATACGATTGAACCCCTAACAGAAATAAGAATTATTGTATTTTATAGATAATACCTTTAAAATTATAATGAAGGGGATGAAAGGGAAATTATTCCCTCTCCTATACATTATATACTACATAATTGTTTTTGACAAAGGTAATTATGTTGTATAACCCATTTTTTCCCTTTTCCCCCTCACTGGTTTTCTAAAATAAATAATAAATAAGTAAAAAAGCAGATTCCTTCTTTCATATAAATATTGAACACACATGTTAAAGGAAAGAATTGAAATGTAGTAACATCCCAAGTTCCTACAACCATAGCACACCTCATTCAGTGTGGCTGATTTCGCACTAGAGCTGCCTCGATGTTGCACTGCCATTTGCCCCGATACTATTGGTCCATTTCACACCCGAAGCTGCGGGGCTGCATTTTGACTCGCGGCTTTGCCCGATTTCCCCCGCAGTTTTGTGATCCTCAAAAAACAGGATCACGAAACTGCAGAGGAAATCGGGCGAAGCCGCGGGTCAAATGCA
>NW_015165257.1:809552-837041 GCF_001447785.1 Gekko japonicus
AAGACAGAGGTTCTGTGGTTGGGTGGGGGTCTTATGGGATTGGGGTGCCAACTCCCAGCCCTTGACAGTGCACCTCTAACACTTGTGCCAACTGCCAAGAGCCTGGGTGTGTTCCTGGATGCCTCCTTATCAGTGGAGGCCCAGATCACAAATGTTGCTAGACTGTCATTTCTCCAGCTGCGCTAGATAAGGCAACTACCCCCCTTCCTGTCTCACTCTGACCTAGCCACAGTAATCCATGCAACAGTCACCTCCAGGCTAGACAACTGTAACTCACTGTATGCAGGGCTACCCTTGAGACTGACCTGGAAATTACAGCTGGTCCAGAATGCAGCGGCTCAGGTCCTTACCAGAACCCTATGGACAGCGTATATCCAACCAGTGCTTTGCCAGCTGCACTGCTTCCAGGTTGAGTACTGGATCAGGTTCAAGGTTTTGGTATTAACCTTTAAGGTCCTAAGTGGCCTGGGACCAGCGTATCTACCGGACTTCCTCTCCTGGTATACCCCTTGAAGAGCATTACGCTGTGGGGAGAATAACCTCCTGGTAATCCCTGGCCTGAAGGATAGCCAGTTGTCCTCAACCAGAGCCAGGGCCATTTCAACCCTGGCCTTAGCCTGGTAGAACTCTCTGCCTAATAACATCTGTGCGTGGGACCTAATGCAGTTCTGCAGGGCCTGTAAAACACAGATGTTCCACCAGGCCTATGGTTGAGGACAGCAATGGTTTGTCTCCTCTGCCTCTCCAGACTTCCCGCCCCAAGGAGCAAGGATATATATTCTCTAAATGCCATCTGAATAGTTGATTGTTACTGTTTCATTGTTTTTAAATTTTAACTTGAATATATGTATTTATTGGGATGTATTTATTAAAATGTTGTTAACTGCCCTGAGCTCCATGTGTGGGAGGGTGGTATACAAATCAAATAAATAAATAAAAACAAATAAATGGGTTCTCTATATGAGATACTACTTATGACATACTACACCATGACATACTACTTATCTATTAAAGGCTCTAATGAATATGTAGAAGTGGTGAAAATATGTTATGTTGAATACCTAATAATGATGAAACCAGCATAGTCAAAATAGATTAGTTACAAAGTATGAAACTTAAAACTTCAATAATGAATACGATTGAACCCCTAACAGAAATAAGAATTATTGTATTTTATAGATAATACCTTTAAAATTATAATGAAGGGGATGAAAGGGAAATTATTCCCTCTCCTATACATTATATACTACATAATTGTTTTTGACAAAGGTAATTATGTTGTATAACCCATTTTTTCCCTTTTCCCCCTCACTGGTTTTCTAAAATAAATAATAAATAAGTAAAAAAGCAGATTCCTTCTTTCATATAAATATTGAACACACATGTTAAAGGAAAGAATTGAAATGTAGTAACATCCCAAGTTCCTACAGCCTTAGCACACCTCATTCAGTGTGGCTGATTTCGCACTAGAGCTGCCTTGATGTTGCACTGCCGTTTGCCCCGATACTATTGGTCCATTTCACACCCGAAGCTGCGGGGCTGCATTTTGACTCGCGGCTTTGCCCGATTTCCCCCGCAGTTTTGTGATCCTCAAAAAACAGGATCACGAAACTGCAGAGGAAATCGGGCGAAGCCGCGGGTCAAATGCAGCCCCGCGGCTTCGGGTGTGAAATTGACCAATAGTATCGGGGCAAACGGCGGCACAACATCGAGGCAGCTCTGGTGCGAAATCTGCCTGTATCTTCTGGCACTATAACTGAAAATATGGGACTTTAGGCAAAATGTTAAGGAGCTCAATATTGCTGGAGGGGGAGTTTCCAGTTCTCATGATTTCAGTGGAGAAAACCTGAAAACAGATGAGCTGTAATCAAAAGTACCTAAATTTCAGCATAAACAGCAATCTCACAAAGCTGGGACTTCCTCTGTCAGTTTTGATGCAACATTTCAGTTTTTAGACTGAGGACTTCTTAAGTGTTTTCATTGCAAGAGTCATAAAGCATGATATAGAGGAAATCCCAGCTGCACAAACTTTTCCTGTCCTCTCACCTACACAACTTTTAGAAACTGTGGAAGTAGGCCTCTGTCTAGGGATGCCAGGCCTCCCACTAGTGGCAGCTTGCGGAAGGTCCTTGAAGGGGGGCCTTGAAGCCAGCATCATGCTGCATCCAGTCAAATGTCTTTCCTATTATTTTTAAAATGCAGTTCTGGCTGCAGCCTCTATGGGTGCAGGGAAGTCTGAGCATAGCAAAAAGCACTCTCAGACCTGCTAGACTTTCCTTTCTCCAAGACTGAAGCAGACTTGCTTAACAGATCATACAACCAAGCCAGCATGCTGATCGCTGCTACAGGAATTGCCAGCCTGCATGTCATTTTCTCCAATAATGTAGCCTTTCTCTCTTCCCTTCCTTGCACCCAGCTCAGCCAGTTCTTGCAAAGCAGTAATTAGGGTGTTGCAGCAAGATAAAACAACCTTTTCCTCTCTTAATTTATCTCCCTCTTTTCTACACGTTTCTCATTCATTTCTGTCTCCCTTCACCTAATTTGTCCATGTCCTCTCCCCCTTTATTTTCATTTCTTGGTCTCAAGACTTTCTCATCCCTATGAAGAGCCAGTTTGGTGTAGTGGTTAAGTTTGCGGACTCTAATCTGGGAGAACCGGGTTTGATTCCCCACTCCTCCACTTGCACCTGCTGATGTGACCTTAGGTCAGTCACAAGCTCTGGCACAGCTGTCCTTGAAAAAGAGCAGTTTGTGTCAGAGTTCTCTCAACCCCACCCACCTCACAGGGTGTCTGTTGTAGGGAGGGGAAGGAAAAGGAGTTTGTAAGCCACTCTGAGACTCCAAGTGAAGGGCAGGGTATAAATCTAATCTCTTCTTCTTCTATCCTGTTTGGTGACAGAACGTATTTAAAAGTCATACAGTAGCAAACCATTGTTAATATTATGAACCAAAAACACCGGGTTTGCTGGACACTGTACATTGCACTGGTTCTGCTGGGTTTCCAGCCACCACCACCACCCCTTGATTGGAATGTGATTCTGTGCTTGACATCAGGTGCCATTGCCACAATGGCACTGGGTTCTGCTGGGCACTCTGTGATTGCACTGGTTCTGCTGGGTACTCTGTACATTGCAATGGTTCTGCTGGGCTTGCAAAAATGCCCCTCCTTTCAGTTCTACTGCAGAGACTCTCTAGTTTGACTGCAGTCCTTTGGAAACAATGGGTTTTTAAAATCTATTTTCTGGCCATTATTATTATTTATTTTATTTCATGATTATTACTGAAAATAATTTTGTCATATAGAGGAGGAGCCCTGACCTGAGTAGCCCTAGCCTAGCCTGATCTCATCATATCTCAGAAGCTAAGCAGGGCCGACGTGGAGGCAGGCAATGGCAAACCACCTCCAAAAGTCTCTTGCCTTGTAAACTCTAAGGGGTCACCATAAGTCAACTGTGACTTGATAGCAAAACAAAATAGAGGAAGGGGGTGTTAAAAAATTATCCACCCAGGTGCCAAATAGGCTAGATCAACTGCCTCCCACTATAGCAGGAGGCCTCCTAGCAATTCTGTTTGATACCGGCCAATGCCCTGGCCATTGGTAGGAGGAATTGTGGAGGAGGAAAGGCCTGGCATAATGGTACCATGTTGGTGAGCCTATGTCACTTCCCATTTAAACCAGAAGTGACACAGGATGCTCCAGAATTCTGTAAAAGCTCTGTGAAAACACCGAGTTCTAGAGCATCCCTGGCAATGTACTGACTTCATTTTCCGGCACATGGAGAGTGATGTCAGCATGTCACCAGCAATGTCATTGTCAAAAGTCCCTATCTCAACCCTAGGTAAGGACTTTTGGTATAAGGGGAAGTGCATCGCAAAACAGAGTTACAAAGTACCAGAGAGAGTCTAAAACTCACCCTAGTCTTGGTAGGTTGCCATCAGGTCTTTCAATCTATCCCAACAGCCCTGGAGAGAAAGACCAAGCCTCACGGCTTCTCAGGGAACATAACCAATAAAGTCAGCCCAATAGAGTGGGACAGCAGTCTGAGTGTTCCAGACAAAACAGTTAACTGGTAGGCAATCAAGAGTCAAGGCTCTGGATTTAAGGCTTTGAGGCTATTGCAGGCAAAAAGCATGACAGAGCAAAAATATAATTATTTATTTAAGGTGCAAAAATATTTAAACAAGACTAGACAGTGAAGGAAATAAAACAATTAAACCTAAGCTTTTCCAGAATAGTTAAACATACAGAAACAAAGTTCCAATTAGTATTCAAGGTTCAACAGAAGCAGTCAGTTCCAGCAAGACAAGATGTTCACAACTTTAGCCAGTCCAGACAGGAATCAAGGGGGATGCCATTCTGGGAGCGGCTGGGACACTGACATGATGCCTTGTCAAGTAGTCACCAAGTTCCATCAGGCATAGTGTAAGGGCTAACTAGATTTATAGGAAAAGGGTCTCTGACTGGTCCTTGGCCGTTGGACCAATGAGATACCCAAGACGTGATGTAATTCTCTGAGTTGCTAGGCACATGACGTCCAAGGATGGACAAGAGAAAGTGGGAAAGAAACAAAACCATACTGCAGCTAGGTCCATCCCTGCCCCCACAGAGGTGTCTTTAGCTCAATTGCTTCGAATGTGTTAACTGGGAACTTCAAGAGCAGTCGGTACTACCCTCAGCTGAAAACAGTTTAGCTCTGGCAAGGTCAACGTGGTATCTACTTCTAAGCTGTCTATAACCGTCTATGGAAAGATTCCTGTAGGCCTCTTTATTTTATTTTACAGCACAGAACAAGGAACCATTTTTCTTTACAGTTATTTTGTTGCCAGCAAGCCTGCCACCCTCCCCCCGCCCCCATCTCCTGACACTTGCCAGGCCACGCCTGGCAACCCTATGTATCCCAGTTGGGGACACTTGAGCACCTGTTGGTTTAGCTGATCTACTGATAGGGTTCCCAAATCCCCCCGGGGGCGGAATTCCCCCCCGGTTTCGAGCCCCGATTCCCGCTCCCGCAGAATCAGGGCCCGGGGGAAACCCCACCCCCGTGTGTGCGTCACCCGGAAGTGACGTCGCACGCTGGGGGCGGGGCGATGCCATTTGAGGGGAAAACTCTTTGTCGCCCCGCCCCAGTGTGTGATGTCACGTCCGGTGACGCTCCGGAAGCGCTTGCGCGCAAAGCGCGCACGCACACACACATCCCCGGCCAGTTCTCAGAGCTACAGGATGCTCCCCCGCTGGTAAGCTTTTTCGATTTGGCAACCCTACCTACTGATCACCAGTAACAGTCAAGGAGCCTTCAGCTGTTTGTTTGTTCATGCCATTTCAGCACAAAGAAAAAATATTTTTGTTTCCCAGACTTAAAGGTATGCAGGGAGAAGCTTTTGCGGGAAAGGGAAGCCAATGCTCACCTGATCAATCTCCTCTCTCAGCTTCTCCTGAAGTCCCTGTCTTGTGGGGAGAGGAGAAAACAGTTTAGGGTGGGGAGAAAAGAATTTATAGCTTCTATTCTCCCCATAGCTGGCAAGGAAGATCACTGAAAATCAGGTTTTTATCTCCCTATTTGGGGTGGAAGACGACAAGCTGATAATTTCTGTTCCCTCTCCATCAAACTTGGAGGGGGGGGCTCTTCTCAACTCCTCAGTCTAAGAAAGGAGATGAAAAGCAAATTACTTCTCTTCCTTCTGCTTCAAGTGGGGAGGTCAAAAGCAATGTGCTTCTTGTCTCTCTATTGCAAATGAGCAAAAAAAACAAGCTGCTTACTTGTCCCCTCCCATACCAGTCAGGCTGAGACACTCTGTGTGTGTGTTTTCAGAAAGGTGGATAAGAATCCTACTCTCAGCTAAGCTTATGGTTGTCACGTTCCTTGGGAAAGCTGGTGGGGAAAGGGGGGTACACTTCCCAGGAGTGTGGAGGAATGCCAGAAATTAACATGGCATTCCTACATGACCTGGAAGTGATGTAGGCACGTCAGAGGTGAAGCTCTGATTTTTGGGCAAAACTCTATGGGAGAATTAGCTTCTACCATAAGTTTTGCTCAAAAGCCAGAGTGTCCCCCCCCCAAAAAAAAAAAAAATCCCCAAAGTGACCACATCACTTCTGGGTTACACAGAGATGTTGGATTCATTTCTGTTGTTCCTCCCTTTTGGGGTAATAATCCCCCAGCCAGCTAGCTGGCTGACAGCAGAGAGGTAGGGGCTGAAAGCAGGAGACCCCCACTCCCACCATGGGGACTGGCATCCCTAGCTCAGCTTGTAGTGGGCTTCGGATCCACACACCCCACCATAAATCACTGTGTCTCAGGCTGGCTAGGCTACAGTAAAGTTAGAAAGCAAAAGCCACTCCTGTTCCACTCATATTCTCAACAAGTGTAGTAGAACAATAGATATTACAAGAAGTGGGACCCACGATACTTGCAGGGGGGAGTATTCCCCATGGCTCCCGGGTGGCTGGCTTGCTGAAGCACAGAGGAGGAGGAGGAGGCTGCCGCAGGTGAGCCCAGCAGATGGTCCGCTGGACTTGCCAGGCTTCCCCCACACACACACCCGACAGCAACAACGGCTGCGGCTCTAGCCACTGGCCTGCCAAGGTTTCTCCCCACCACCACCGCAGCCACAGCAGCAACGGCGGTGAGCCCTGTGCAGCTCCCAGCTGCCGGGCTTCCCCCTCCCCAGCAACAACGTCCGTCGGTGGCTCTAACCACCGACCCTCCAAGGCTTCTCCCTCCCGCTCCCCCCACCGCTGCCAGCAGCAACGGCGGCAAGCCCTGCGCAGCTCCTAGCCACCAGGCCAGCCAGGCCAGGCTCCCCCCCAGCTGCGGCGTGCCAAAGCTTTCCCCCACGCCGGCACCAGCGCCAACAGCAACGGCTCTGTATCCCCCCTATATTTTTTCAACTTTTCAGATTTTTCTGCACATCTGGGGATTGCCCCAAATGTGCAGGAAAATCTCTTTGCCCCATAGGTGCCCCCAATGTGCAGGGGGCACCTTGGGTAGATATATAGATTTACTTTATTTAAAACATTTAAGTCCTATCTTTCCATTTTTAAAAAACTCACTGATTTTTAATAAGAAAATACAATAAAATACAAAACAATAACAGCAAAGCAACCAGCACAGCTAACTAATCAAATTCCGGTCCTCATGCAAGTTCTAGTGCAATGTTACAATAACACTTCAAAATATTATCAGCTAATCTAAACTAAAGGCCTACCTAAAGTTAATAGTATTTACAAGCTTTCTGAAAGCTGATACAGTGAAACACCTGTGGCAATGCAGTGCCACCACCAGAAAGACTTTATCGGGTATGACTACCCACTTGGTATGCCAGCATCCAGGTGGGGCCTGGGAATCCCCTGGCATTACAGTTTATCTCCAGACTAAAGTGATCAGTTCCCCTGGAGAAAAATGTGTGACTTGGAAGATGGGCTCTATGGCACTGTAGCCCACTGAAGTCCCTGTCCCTCTCCCTGCCTTCATCCTCAAATCTCTAGAAGTTTCCCACCCCAAATCTGGTAACCCTTCCCCCCATCCCCCACCAGTGGCCGGGGAGACCTGACACCCCTACTACCCACTGAACCTCTAGTTGTGGAGATAGATTCATATTGGAGAAGGAAATTCTTGAGGTTAAAGGTCAAGCCTAGGGCTTTGAATTGAGTGCAGAAACAAATTGGATATAAGCACACGACAGCTTATACCTGGAATTAAACTGTGTTGATCTTAAAGGCGCCACTGGACTCAAACTTTGTTATGTTGCTTCAGACCAACACGGCTACCCACCTGAATCTAAATTGGATACATGTTATTTCAAGGACTACTATCTCTCTTTTTTTCAATAGAAACACAGTTTTCACAAGACGTCCCTTACAAAAGCTGTTGCTATGGTGACTTAGAAGAAAGAGACCACAGATGAAGAAAACAATCATATTATGTGTACTTTCCATTACTTATATCCAAATGACTTTTAATAAAACTCAGCATTATTGTACATATGTGATAATTATACAGCAGCACCATTGAACATCTATTTCTCTAATCCTAAATTTCTTATATGCATTTCCAAATTTTGCCCAACATGAACAATGAAGAGGCATTGGTTGCTCCGTGAGATGCCTCCTCTCCAGCAATTGGCTGAGCATCTGTGATGTCATAAAATGACCACAAACATTCTGATTTCTGTGTACTTGTAAACAATACAACTTCGGGAGAAAAAGTATAACATTAGTTTTACAGTGAAAACCTCATTCAGGGACTGTTTGACTAAACTGAAGGAATAAAGCAGGGAATTTGAAGACAGGGAATCTGAATGGGGAAAAGGTAAGAAAGTTAAATGTCAGGGACCCAAAATACAAGGTGGCAACAGAATTGGAACAAAGGTTATGGTACTAATCTAATGGGTTAGGGTACTAAACATCTTTATGCGCTCCCTTGCCCAGGTGGCTTGGAGGTATGGGCTGAGTTGCCATCAGTACGCTGATGACACCCAGCTCTATCTGATGCTGGGCGGCCGGTTGGATTCCAGACCGAAGACCTGGACCAGGCATTACAGGCTGGTTGGTTTCAGCTGAGCCAATTGAAACTGAATCCGGCAAAGACGGAGGTCCTGTGTCTGAGTCGTGGCGGTTCGGGGTTGGGGGTCCCACTCCCAGCCTTCGATGGGGCTCCTTTGGCACCAGCGTCTAAGGTTAAGAGTTTGGGGATGCTCCTGGATCCCTCCCTGATGATGGAGGCCCAGGTAGCAGCCACTGTGAAATCAGCCTTTTATCATCTTTGGCTGGTTTGGCAGTTGGTTCCCTTCCTTGACTGCTGTGACCTGGCTACAGTGATCCATGCAATGGTCACCTCGAGATTGGACTACTGTAACACTCTCTACATAGGGCTGCCTTTGTCCCAAATCCGGCTGGTGCAGAATGCCATGGCCAGGCAGTTGATGGATCTCCCACGTCAGGAGCACATTCAGCCTGTGCTTAGGTTACTGCACTGGCTGCCAATAGCATACCGGATTCGCTTCAAGGTGCTGGTGCTTACCTTTAAAGTCCTACATGGCCAGGGTCCAGCCTACATGAGTGACCACCTTTTCCCATATATACCCCAGTGGGCACTATGGTCAGGGGAGCAACATTGCTTAATTGTTCCGGGCCCCAAGGATTCACGGATCGCCGTTACCGGGGCCAGGGCCTTTTCGGTGGCAGCTCCTTACTGGTGGAATGAGCTCCCGGAAGAGATCAGGGCCCTGCGGGACCTTTTGCAGTTCTGCAGGGCTTGCAAGATGAAGCTCTTCCACCAGGCTTTCAATCAGGAGCCACCACCATGACCACCAACTATACTACAAGAGCATCTGTAGTACAGGACTGGCCCTAATGCAGAGTTAGGCCTATATCTACTTGAGAGACTGATAGTATGTGGGACACTGCTGGACTGAGACCTCGGATTCCACAGTTATGAGCACGCCATCAATCCTTCTACATTTGGAGCACTTTAAATTAGTATGAGATGTATGATAGAATTTTGATTGTTTTATGTTATTTAAATGTTTTATTGGTTTTATGTACTTAGGTACTTTGTACCGCTTTTGTGAGCCGCCCTGAGCCTGTTCGCAGGATGTGCAGAGTATAAATATAATAAATAAAATAAAATACTAGAACTGCCCATCCATACTGTTGGGATGGGGGAGATGGTTACTTCAATTCTAGTCCTATAAACTTTCCTGGATTTTTTATTTGAAAACTATAAAATGCACTCTGAATTTCTTATTAAATTTCCTGTTGCAATTGCTCACTAAGTGAGATTTTTAATTAGGGATGGGCATTCTGAAATTCCCAAGCTGAAAATGTACATGGAAATATCTGTCTTGGGTCATTACCATGATTCTCTGGAATGGTAACTTAGATCTGGGATTCTTAGGCATTACACACACAAAAAACAGCCCCCCCAAAAAAAAAAAATCCATGTTGCTTTTTATGTTCAGGTGTTTAGTGAATATTGTTATTAGTTGCTGTAGCCTTCGACAACATATTATTGTTATTGTTTATACCCCACCTTCCTGCCTCCACAAGGGCCACCAACTTATAATTTAAAACATACATGATAAAATCACATTTTAAAAACACTAAAATCACCACCCCCAACACAACATCATTAAAACAATTAAAAACAGAGTTGTAATATGTACAAAGACATGTGGTAGAAAGTGCCATCAATTCACAGCTGACGTCAGGTGACTCCATAAGGTTTTCAAGGCAAGAGACATACAGAGGGGATTTGCCATTGCCTGCCTATGCATACTGACTCTGGACTTCCCTGGCAGTCTACCATCCAAGTACTAACCAGGGCTGACCCTGCTTAGCTTCCAAGAGCTGATGAACTTGGGCTAGCCTGGACATTCCAGGTCATGGCACAAGACCATAAAAACTGCACTTAAAACATTGGTTGGGAAGGAGAGATTGCTGAGGGAATGCCAAATGAACAAAAAAGTCTTCACCCACTGGTAGAAGATGGCAACAGAAGGGAACAGATGAATCTCCCTGGGGTGAGAAGTCTAGAGGTTTGGTGCCATGAATACCATCATCAAAAGGTCTCTCGTTTTCCTTTGGTTCTTCTGATTTCCCACCCAAACACATTTTTCCCTTCCAATCAGATCCTTCAAGGGATCAGGAGGTGAGTGATCCCAGCCAATTACCTTTGAAGACAGGAAAGGAGTTTCCATGGAGAAATCTGTGTTGAGGTGTGAGTGCTCAGGCTATTCCACATGTAGCTCCAAATTTATGTGAATAACTTCCAACTGAGGGTTCTTATGACAGGAAAAATCTGAGGGGGGAAGGAAGAAGACTCTTCTCCACTCATGCCACACATTCTACTTGAAACTTAAGCTTCCTTGGCCTTTTATCCCTGCGCCTCTCTGACCCTAGAGACATACCTCCTGCCTCCTCTTTCCCCAGCAGCCTCTCTGTTAAGTCGCTCACTTAACAAAGCAGTCGGAGAGTGATTCAGCAAGAACACAACTTTATTCTTCAACTCGAACACAACTCCAACAAGGATCAACATCTGATAGCCAGAACAGCCTTTACATTGCAGCTGCCCTGCTTTTAAACATTCCCGGCTAATATAGCCACACATAGTACACATATCAACCTATGAGGTTGCCGAGATAAGGTCCAATCACATTCATTCCCGCTCAGGGAGCTTGCTTGAAGTGATTGGTTTGTTCCTTCCTGGGCTAGCAATGCTATTGGATGACTCTGGATCCTAGCCCAGGACGAAGCTTAACATCACATTCCAATTAGATGTTTCACACATGTTAGGCATTCAAGGCAGCTTTGAATACACTACACTCTCCTTCACTGTCTTTTAACACTATAGTGGCTATTAGCCACAAGGTATAGATAGGAACTCTCAGGCTGGTGCAAGTGATGCTCTGTATTCTTGGGGGGGGCAACAGTGGGAGGGCTTCTAGTGTCCTGGCCTCACTGCTGGACCTCCTAATAGCACCTGGTATTTTTGGCCACTGTGTGACAGAGTGTTGGACTGGATGGGCCATTGGCCTGATCCAACATTGGCTTCTCTTATGTTCTTATGTTCTTACACCATGCCCTAATACGCCACACCCTCTCAGCAGCATCCCAGCACTCCCTCCAGCCCATCTCTCTCTCTCTCTCTCTCTCTCTCTCTCTCTCTCTCTCTCTCTAGATGAACTGGTTGGATTTCCACAACATCGCTCAGGCTCCATGTACTCCTGTGCACAGCCTCATCAGTAAAGCCTCCCCCCCCCCAACATTATAACCATTTTTTTCCTTGGAGCATACCCCTTTTTAAAATTGCTTCTAAAACAGGATGCTTGCTATTTAGCAGGGAGGACCCCTTGGTAAGAGGTATAATCTCTGCGAATCCCCTTACATTTGGATACAGGGTGGGGCAAACTTACTCTAGGAAACGTGTTTCCCATTTAACCAATGGAAACTAATAGCAACTATAATAAATAAAATAATCAAATATTATAACAATAATAAAGAAAACATTAAGGTTGATATGTGAACTAAAACTGTCTATTTCCCTCATTACAAGTATAGATTTGCAATGCCATGAGAGAAGCCAAGTGTTAGAAAATAAAAATGAACATGTGTTTATACTGACAAAGATAGACGCTTGAGAAATATTCCGACTCCCAGGAGCTCTAGTGGTATGTCTCTCAAAGTCCATTTTCCTTTCTCTAGTTCCCTCTTGTAAATACACACACTCAGCACATTAATTGGAATGCTTTTATGGCCAGTATCAACCCAATCTCTTTCATGCTTTGCTGTGCATTGCCACAGGCTTTCCTTTTACTGGAATAATAGTGGAAATCAATCACCCAGAAGGGTTTATCTCGATGTCACAGTTAGATCCACAAAGCTCTCTGGAGTTACATAATTATCTCCGTCATAAGAAAACATTGCTCTTATTGAAGTAGCATTTCCACTCCCAGCTGACAGTAGCCCTGTTGGCAACTGTTGATTACAATCAAAGCTGTAAAGATGATCACCAAAACCATCTCTTATCGCTCAGCTACTGCAGACTGCAAAGGCAGTCTCCAGAACAGAGTCAAAACATCAGTGATCGTAAACAACTGGGGTTAGAAACAGCATGCGTAAAGTATCTATAGATTGGTTTCCTACTGCTATATATTCCTGCTAATTAATTTCATCTCTCCATTTTTGTGCAGAGAAAATCATTCCTGTCTATACAAGAACATAAAGTTGTTTGGCTGTAATACCGTTGTATTAGTACTGTCAATTCTTTTTTACTGCAACTGTATGTTTGTATATCAATATGATCTCCTGTAACTGTGACATATCCATCATATGGACAGCATCATTGTAGTATGAGTTTATACCATTATTAAGCAAAAAAAAAATGTTACAATGGGCTGCGAAATGTTTGTGACTCCCTGTAGTCACATCACTAGAAATACCTCAAAACATGGTGGTATGGGATAAAAACCACATGAGACTCTTTCATTTATCATTAACAGTGCCTTATGCACATCTGTGTCTCTGTTTTATCACATGGGTGCATATTTCTGCAATGCACCATTCTGAAAATTCATTTTAGAACTTTACGCTAAATGTAATCCAGGGTTTAGTAACAGCTAAGCAAAAACAGTGTTTCCAAAGATTCTAATGCTGCAATGGCCATGTGAACAGGCTGTGGATGATAGGTGTCATCCAACAGCAATCATTCCAGTGGGGTAGCTGTGTTAGTCTGTTATGCCCCCTTAAATACTAACAAGATTTTATTCCAACATAACCTTTCAAGGACCAGAGCTCACTTTGTCAGATGCAAATAAGTGGCTGATCTGCTGTGAAGCAGATCTCAACAGGCAAAAAATATCATTGCCCTTCAGGCTGCCATTGGCTTAGCTGCTTCAATGTCACACAAGACCTGAGATAATCTTGCTCTAGGCAGCTAGTTAACTTAGGAGGACTTGGGAATCCCTAGAATCTGTTTTCCAAGTTCAATGAGCCACTACTGTTATATGAAACTGTATGAATGTTGCCTACAAGACATGGGCTTTGAAATGGCACTAGGTGGGTGCCAGTTGGAGCCTCGCAATGGAAACAGGCAGTCAGACAGGCAGGCGGCACTTGCTGCTTGTGGAATGTGGTTACAGACATGGCATACCAGTGACACAGGCAGACACACCAGCACAAATGTCTAGGATTTTGTTACATTGATGTTTAAACTAGATTTAGTCTAACTGCTTATTTACATTTGTTTGTCATTTACCTCTCAAACTGTCCTTGCTTAAAGAAGCCAGTTGAACCAAGTTCTGTTCAAGAAATCCATTTATTATGAACCAAGAGTGGAACCTGTTGATTATCTGAAAGCAAGCAATCATCCTTGGGATTCCAACTATGCTCAAACTGTAGGATCATGTCCCAGGCTGCCCTGATACAAACTTCAAGTTCATGGGAACAACCAATACAAAATGATCCCTGAACTGTTCCCACAGCCAAGAGACAGCTGTTTTTCTTCCTCTGTAAGCTGACTCAGCAATAAATTTATGGTGCTTCCTCTGCAGAGGTTTGGGCATTCTCTAAACAGGCCAATCATTGAAGGAGTCATAGCCATTATTCACAAGGCAGAAGAAAACAGGTGGAAGTCTAAAAAGATGTTTTGAAGTCAATGATTGAGAATGATGATTATTAAAATCTTGTAATATTGTGTTGCTTATAGTAATGGTGCAGAATCACATTAAAGGAGCATAGCCATGCATAAGTCCTTGCTTGTTATACTTGGGTTGCAGAATCTGTAACACGCTTTGGATCCTTGATAATGAGAGCCAAATTTCTTCAGTGGTTAGAGTTCTGGACTATCCCTGGAAAAACTTGGGTTCAACCCCCACCACCTTGCCATGAAACTGAATGGGTGACCTCAGGACAGTCACTCTCTCTCAACCGCAAGTATATCACAGGGCTATTGTGAGGAAAAAAAGAGGAGGAAATTACCATTTCCACCTTCCTGAACTCCTTAGAGAAAGGATGGGGTAAAAATGCACTGCATAAATAATAAATAGCATGGAGATATGCTAGGGTTGCCAACCTCCAGGTAGTACCTGGAAATCTCCCACTATTACCATTGAACTCCAGATGACCAAAATCAGTTCCTTTGGATAAAATGATAACTTTGGAGGGTGGACTCCATGGCATTATACCCTGTTGAGGTCCCTCCCCAAACTTCACCCTCTCCAGGTTCCATTTACCCCCCCCCCCCGAATTTTCCACCTGTAGTTGGCAACCCTATCTCCTTCTCAGCCAATCATCAACCTACCTTTATTTCCCCCTCACTCTTCAGCTTTCCTTCCCCCCTGCACATGCAGTCTCTACCATGCTCTGAAGCCCTAACTGCCACATCACATTGGCTGTCATAGGGCGGCCACCTCAGCAGGGTATAGGGACATAGAGTCCACCATTTTCTCCAGGGGAGCTGATCTCTGCCATCTGGAGAGCAGTTCTAATTCTGAGTGATCTCCAGCTCTCACCTAGAGATTGGCAACAATGGTTTCCCAACTGCATAAATAATAAATAGCATGGAGATATGCTAGGGTTGCCAACCTCCAGGTAGTACCTGGAAATCTCCCACTATTACCATTGAACTCCAGATGACCAAAATCAGTTCCTTTGGATAAAATGATAACTTTGGAGGGTGGACTCCATGGCATTATACCCTGTTGAGGTCCCTCCCCAAACTCCCCCCTCTCCAGGTTCCATTCCCCCCCCCCCCCAAAAAAAAATCCCCAGTTATTTCCCAACCCAGACCTGGTAACCCTATGCATTTCTGTCTGCAAGAAGCCTTCTTAGAAATGGCATCCTAAAAACGCTTTCAGGAATACAAGGGTAGATGAACAGACTGTTTATACAAAACACAAGCGTGATTCCTTTCACCCACCTGAACAATGGTTTGAAACAGATGGGAGCTTCAAAAAAGCAAAACAAAACAAAAAAGTAACTATTGTTCTTTTAACGTAGAGACAAGGACAACTTTTTGCTGCCTGGTTTACTGCCATCTGGGGGGGGGGGGCTACTCACTTTGACCCCATCCTTACTGTATAACAGGCAAGACACCAAGGCCCCGGGTTGGAGCCAACTGTAAGTCGCTTGCAAACCCAGCCGAGCCAATGATTGGGATGCGCCTTGAGGAGCCCTCCAACACCACCGCATGGCCAGTGAAAAGGCTCCATCGTGGCCATCTCCAGAGGCAATATGCAAGCCTCATCCCTGGCCACACGGCCGCAGGGTTGATCCCACAGACCCCTATACTCCCCCACGGGGTTATTGATTGGTGCTTACGTAGCCGCATGAACTTTATCTAAACCTAATTCTGCCCTGATAAAGTGACGAGCTAACTCATGATCCCATCCCAAGCCAATTCCTCAATCCACTGGCCGCAGTGCAGGGTAGGCAAAAAAGACCCCTTCTCAACAGCCAATCAGAGAAGCAGCAAAAAATTCCTACCCAGCCACTCAAAACGGGGCAACCAACCTGTGCGAGGTGAGCACTGAAGGGGGTAGAGCAGAGCCAGCAGTTAAAAGCCGTGCCGGCTCCGCTCCCCCTTTTGGAGTTGAGGCTGCACCGCAGCCCTTCCTCCTTCCTCCTCATAAGGAGGCAAAGGTGGCCCTCAGGAGGCATGCCGTTGGCTGCCTCCTGTGGGGCCGGATTTCTTTCAAAGTCACTTTCTTGTTTTTCATGTAATTGTAAAGTTAATTTGTCCATTTCTGCTGCCTCTAATAGTCGGAAAATAAGTTCTTCCTTTGATGGTGTTTCTTCTTTTTCCCAATATTTGGCATATAAAATTCTAGCTGTTGTTACAATTTGTATAATCATATATACATCCTGTATACTGTAATTTTGTGGAACCATATTTAATAAAAACAACTAAAAGATACATTCATGTATCCATATCCAATATTTCTTTACATCACAAGTCCACCACATATGATAAAAAGAACCAGTTTTTCGGTTACATTTCCAACAGACATTTAACATATTGAGATGCCATTTAGCTAGATTTTCAAGAGTCATATGCCCTCTGTAGAACATTTTGTATATATTTTCCTTATAACTGCTTTAGTAAGCTTTATATTGGCTTTCCATACCCTTTCCCATTGTTCTAGTTGTATGCTATGACCTATATTTTGTGCCCATTTAACCATTGCTTCTTTTACCACTTCATCTTGCATTTTCACATCTAATAACAACTTATAGAAAAGTTTAATATGTTTCCCTTCAACGCTCCAGAAAATTTTGTCTATTTTTACATGTACATCATAGAATCTCATCATTCTATCTTTCACATATTTAGATTCTATTTATGCTCTTTCCCACCAATTCAAATTAATACCTTTTTCTTTTAGCTTTTCTTGTTGGATTAATTTGTTTTGACTATCTAACAAGTCTTGATATCTCCATGTCTGTTCTTTTATAAATGTCTTTGGGTTTGTAAAAGCTTCTAATGGAGAAACCCACTTTGGTACCTTGTTATAATGTAGTTTCAGGACTTCCTCCCATTCTTTTATTAATGCTGCTTTCAACATGTGCTCCTTAAAGTATTTATGGTTTGCACTTTTCTGATACCAAACAAAGGCATGGCAACCCAACATTAGGTTGTGACCTTCCAGCTTTAAGAGTCTTCTGTCTTCCAATGTAATCCACTCTTTCACCCATGTAAGTGTTAACGCTTTGTAGTATAATTTCCAATTGGGTAATGCAAACCCTCCTCTTTCCTTGGGGTCTTGTAGTAATTTTAACTTTTCTTGGCTTCTTCCCTCCCCAGATGAAGTTCCTTGTCAACTTATCTAATTCTTTGAAATGTTTTTGCTCTTTTATGATTGGAATTGTCTGAAATAGGAAGATCAGTAAGTAAAATGTTCATCTTAACTGTTGCTATTCTTCCCATAAATGATAGTTGCATATGTTTCCAGCTTTCTAGATCTTTTTTGATTTCCCCCAATAGCTTCATATAATTATCTTTGTATAGTGAACTGCATCTATTGGTTATTATTATCCCTAGATATTTAATTTTTTTCTCTGCTTCCATTTCTGAAACCTTTTGTATATATTGTCCTTGGTCCTTAGTACAATTTTTAACAATAGCTGTTTTTTAATTTATTTTCAGGTCAGCATACAAACCATATTCTTTTATTACTTGTAAAAGTTGAACTATTGATTTCTGAGGTTCTTCTAGTATAAATACCAAGTCATCAGCGAATACTTGTAGTTTATACTCTTCTCCTTTGTGTCTGAGTCCCTTGATCTCAACATCTTCTCTAATCATATTGTTCCAAGGCAAAAATGAATAAACACTGCATTATAATCTCCAATAATACATAGTTCCTCATAGGTTTGGTTTGCAATAACTTTCTGTATGTCCTTTAAAAAATCTTCCTTTTGTTGGTTTGGTGCATATACATTAACAATCAAAGTTGTTTTGGCTTGTCTCTGTATTTTAACTATCACAACTCTTCCATCTTCTGATTCATATGTCAATTCTGGATGTAAATGTTATTTTACATATTTCTGCTGATCCAAAAAGAGTTCCAGTTTTTTTTGCTTCTAAATACTTTTTATCTGAGTACTTAATATGGGTTTCTTGCAGGCATACCACATCTACTTGCATTTTCTTGATTTGTTGAAATATTTGTTTCCTTTTGATGGAGCATTCAAACCATTGACTGATAGAAATTACTTTTATCATCTTCCTATCCATCTTTGGTGTCTTTTTTGCCTTTGATTCCGGTTCTATTCTTTTCTTGTAGTCTTGTCAGTATGACACATGGTATTTCCTTAATTTTCTCCTTTGTCTTCCATACTTTGGACCTGTTGCACCTTTATCCTGTTGGTCTTTTTCTTCCTCTTCCTCTTGTTCTTCTTCTTCGGCTCCCAAATCTGCTCCATATTTTGTTAGGAAATCTACTTTGAATATCGAGTTTATTCTGTATCTTTTACTTTGAAAGGTGAAGAAAATACCTTCAGGGAGCAGCCATCTGTAGGTTATTCCATTCTGTCTTAATAGCCTTGCCAGTTGGGAATAGTTTTTTCTCGTTTCTCTCACTTTCCATGGAATTTCCTTCAAAATTGGGATTTCTGTCTCTTGCACATGGAGCCTCTTCTTACTTGCAGTCCTTAATATGGTATCTTTTATAACCTTTCTGTGGAATTTCACATGGATCTCTCTGGGCACTTTATTTCTTCTTGCATAAGCTGAATTCATTCTATAGGTCACGTCTATCTCATCCGAGATATCTTGAGTACTCTCCTCTTTCAAATATATTGCCAAGATTTTAGTGATTTTTTTCTTTTACATCTTCATCTTTATCTTCTGGAATATTCTGGAACCTCAACATATAAGAAGCTTTATCCAATTCTAGTCTAATCAGAGAGTCTTCTAGAAGGTTTTGCTTGACTTCCATAATTTGAAATCTCTGGTCTGTCTCTTCCACCTTCTCCTGCAGCTGTATAGTGGACTGTTTAGTTATTTGTTGCATGTTCTCTAGGATATGTTTTTTATATTCTTGCATTTGGGATGTTACCTGCAACACCAAAGCATCAACGTTTGCTTGTAAGGGCTCAATCACCATTGGTAGTGCATTGCTTATGGCCTGTGGGATTGTGCTTTCTATTGCTTTGTTTACTTCTTCCTTGATCATGGACTGTAATTTTTGATTTGGCATCTTACTTGGGTTTTGGGGTGTTGATTTTATCACATTTTGTGAGGGTCTAGCTGAGCCTTGAGACATTTTTCACTGTTAATTCCCCAGGCCCTCTGCCCCTCTTTCCTCTTGTCAGTGCCAACATATATAAAAATTATTTCAATATTACTTCCAAAGCCTCTCAGTGTTTCCTATGTTCCCAAATAATTTAACCACAAACCAGATTTTTTTCAAAACACAGCTTCTTCTTATCTTATTGTTAAAAATACTTGAACAGCCTAAACAATATCACTCTATATTTCAACAAAAGCAATCCCAATCATATAGTTCTCACAATCAGAGCAACAATGGAAACAACAACACAGGTCAGCTATTTTTTACTCTCTCTTTTTCCTCCACTTCTCTTACCCACAGCTTCTTGCAAAATGTCAAGTGTTCTCAGTTCAGGTGTCAAATGTCAGAGTAGGGTCAGTGTTCTAAAGTTCCAGGTTTATTCCAGTTATTGAGACAGTTATATAGGTTATATTTCAAAGAGGTATATTTTGTAAATCCACAAGGAGAAGGTTGTAATAAAAAAGGTTTATTTTATATAAGATGTCAAAGGTTCCAGTTCCAATATAAATAAAGTTTTATACTTCAAAAGGGAGAGGAAAAAACAAAAAACACAAAAATATGAATAAAAGATTATGTTTTTAAAACCATTAATTTCTTCTTAAGAATTCTTGCAACTTTAGGCTTTTTCCAAGCTCTAATCCTTTGATCATTCCAGAGAGAGAGAAAATAACCTTACCAGGGAAAATTATTAAATAGTATTCCACTAAATAACCCCTTCAAACTAGTGCGCAAAAAACAGAAGGAAGAAAGGTCCAAATTTTAAAAAAAAAACAGGCATCCTTATAAAATAACTCAGATAGTTACTGGTCAATATAACCAGCTTTCCAGGGAAGGAAGGACAGATTTTCCATAAAAAATAATCCACAAAGTCAATGTAACACATAAGCCACTGCATCCAAGTAGACATCCATCTAAAGTATCTCAGTTAATTGCTAGTAAATACCAAAGCCAGTAATCTTTCCAAAAAGAAACAAGAAGAAACAAGCTTTCCACTAAAAAAGGAAAAAGAAACAAACTTTCCAGCTGTATTCAAACAAGTTTCCTTCCTTTGCCCCATCTACCGTGCCTGCTTTGCACTTCCAAGCCGAAGTGTGGGGGAGAACCTCCACCCGCCTCTCTCTCTAGGAAGTCCTTACAGATCCTGAAAAAAATTGCAGAGCAGACAGGGAACCAAAGCAAAAAGAGTCTACTAAGAAAATCACAGTGATTTAAGAAAGGTGGAATGCTATTTGGGGGGCAAGGGGGCAATCAAAGTAAGGAGAGTGCTAATAGGGGGTCATAGGAAACAATGAGTGGTGGAGAGCTGAAAAGAAGAAAGTATGCCTGTGGCAAGGGTGGGGGGGCTGTATTTTACTGGCAGTATGGAAGAGGACAGGCAATGGAGGCTGAGGACCTTGGGCCAGTGTTAGGCCTCGACCCCCTTCTCACTTGGGAGGACGAGCTGGGTACCTCTGGTCTCTGTAAGCTACCACCTTTATTTTCTGAACTTGTATGTGTGTTCATATAGTGTTTTTCGATTAATAAATTTTGATTTTATTCTTTAATTCTCATTCATAAAAACCATTTCATTAATCACAACCTGGTTCATTTCGAGCGTTCTACTGAGGGAAAAATCCCCGTAAACATTGGTTGGAGTTCCTGCTTGATTACCCCCACTCGCATTGTTTGGGTTTCCTGGCTAATTCCCCAACAAACTCAGGAAACCCTCACAACCACTTTGGGTAACACCAGGGAGCCATAATAGCTCAGGGTTTCTAGGTCTAGATTCTAGACCCTAACAAGGCTTCCGTTCCTTTTAGAACTGCATGGAACAGAAATGTTAACAATATTGGTTTCTACTGACACTGCAGAATCACCCTCAGTGGGCAGCTGGCAAAAAAACAGGGGAAGGGGGGCAGTGGTTGAAGTGCAGCTTCACTTAAGGTTGTCCGCTCTGGGTAGGAAAATTCCTGGAGATTTGGTGGCAGAGCCTGGGGAGAACAGAATTTGAGGAGAGGATGTGATTCCATAGAATTTACCCCCCAAAGCTACCATTTCCTCCAAGGGGAACTGATCTCTGTAGTTGGGAGGTCAGTTGTAATTCTGGGAGAATTCTAAGTACCACCTGGAGGTTGGCAACCTACCCACATGTTGATTTAATTAACCTGCCAATACCTTGGCTGCAGGACTCTTATATCCCCCCCCCCCTTAGGTTGGTAGTAGGCCAACCGGATAGAAACAAGGTACATTATCTCCTTGCTTCACGAGACCCGGAGATCATTGAACTGACCGCTAAGTTTCTTCATGGTTTTATAAAACGGAAGAATGACTCTGAGCATATTAATGATTCTTAATTTATAATTTTAAAAACTTAAGTTTAAAAGTTTAGATTTCAATTTAGTGTACGACTCAGCTATCTTCTGTATGGCCAAATCTATCTTGTGACAACCTGAGGTATGTTATAGGCCTGACATATCCTTGGAATGCTTTACCATGATTATCCGTTTATAATTTTTACAGGATTGTATTAATACTGGGAAATGTTTATTTTAATATTGTATGCCAATAAAAGGTATTTGATTTGATTTGATTCTTATATTCCATGCAGATTGTTAAATAGTCAACAAGGGAAGGGACCTTGTATGTGATTGGTCTTTCTGTGTGTGACTGCAACAGAGTCCTGGATGAATCCAGGTTACTAAACCCCACTTCTCTGATAGTGTGACACTCCTGGGCTCCACTCATTGTTTACATATGCTTCAATGTAATTACAGAGTTTGTGTATGAATTTTATGGAAATATCACTTAAATGTAGTTACCATGTTTCTGTTTTTGACATAAATTCATAAAAATATAGCTCGTAAATCACAGTTTAAGAGATCCTGAATGAAAACTATAGAAGAGAATACAGAATTGAAAATGTATTGAAATTTCCACATTCTTTACCTGTAGCGTTTTCAGCTATTCAGATAACATCAGTTCTTCTTTCTATAAAATGGAGTAACAAAGCAAATTTACCCTTATGGATGCTACATGCAATGTTTGGGAAGACCATCTGAAATTAGTAATGACATCAGTCTCTCATCAAGTATAAGGCTGCCAATGTAAAGACTACAGTCCTGGCACCATAATAAAATTAATCCACGGAGCATATCCAAAGTGAATCTTCCATATCCACAAAACTAAGACAGAAATTTGGATCCCAAATTCATAATTTCCTATGCACTTAGAAGTGTTGGATGTGTGGTTTAGGCTCAGCCAATCATAAGGCCTTCATGCCAGGTTTTTATGAATTCATTTCCACATTCAGAAATAGATTTCATGCCCAGAAAGCTTAATCAAGGGATGGGGGGAAGCAAGGATCCCATCTAAATAAAATTCTACTTTCTAAAAGCCTACCGAAAGAGAGAGAGATGCACTTTGAATTTCCAAATTCATTTTCCAAAGTGACAGCAGAATGCAATGGGCTGGCGGAGTGCTGTGCGTTGTGCAGCCATGCCAGCAGAGCGGTGCACTCTTGATCTTTCCATCTGAGCTGTTATACAGAGAGCAGGTTTTGGAGCAAATTCTGCAGCACAGAGACATCAGGATGCAAAAATAATGCTTAAAACAGACAGACACATTCGCACTTCTCTACCAGCCTCACTACATGGAAATGAAGGATTGGGCATGGGAGCGGGAGGTTAGAAACACCTCCTCTGCTATTTTGAGTTTTTAGGAAGAACTCAGAACTCTTGGAGTTGAATTCTGAACTTTATTAAACAAGAACAAATTGGAAATACCTGGCCTTGAAGCTGTGATGGTATCGAGCTATCACTTTTTAATCCAAGGAGTTCAGAGTGATGTACATAGAGTCCCCCCCCCCTCCGTTTTTATCCTAACAGCCCTGTGTGGTCAGACCAAAAGTTGGTAACTGGCTAATTCCCAATCAATGACCAATACTCTATTTTATCACACTCCATTACACCTTGAATTCTCCCCCTTCCAACCAGTTCTCCAAACACTTCAGTGTAAATTAATGCATAGCTGGCATCTCAATATCCCACCGCACACTCACAAACACTGTCCATTCACCATCACACTCATAACAGTCATGTCAACTTCTCCTGCCTGTGAATTCACTATTAGCACTGTGCTAATAGTGAATTCTGACTCTACTGCACACTAGCCTGAAATTTAAACTATGCACTGATATTATGAAACTCAGAACTGATGTTTCATTTGAATGTTCATTCTATGTTCTGGACTTCATTAGAGAGAGAGAATTCAGCTCCAACATCTGCTTCCTGGACTATAGAAAATGTTGACTAAATATATATATAAACACACACACACAGTAAGTAAAAAATCATCTAGCACTTTTCCAGACAATAAGAACATAAGAGGAGCCCTACTGTATCAGACCAATGGTCCATCTAGTCCAGCATCCTGTCTCACACAGTGGCCAACCAATTCCTCTGAATGGTTAACAACAGGGCATAGAGTCCAAGGCCTTCCTGATGTTGCCTCCTGGCTCTGGGATCCAGAGGATTAGTGCCTCTGAATGTGGAGGTTCCCCTCAGTCATCATGGCTAGTAGTCACTGATAGACTTGTGCTCCAGTTTGGTGTAGTGGTTAAGTGCGTGGGCTCTAATCTGGGACAACCGGGTTTGATTCCCCACTCCTCCACTTGCACCTGCTGGATGACCTTGAGCAAGTCATAGTTCTGGCACAGCTGTTCTTGAAAAAGAGCAGTTTCTGTCAGAGCTCTCTCAGCCCCACCTACCTCACAGGGTGTCTGTTGTGGGGAGGGGAAGGGAAAGGAGTTTCTAAGCCACCCTGAGACTCCTTTGGGTAGTGGAGGGCGGGGTATAAATTCGCTCTGTCAACGGGACTCCAAACAGCCCCATTGCCAGAGCAACGCGGAGCGTCACATCCTGGCGTGCAGCACGTGGAGCTGTCCCCGCGGCGAGGCTCCTGCCAAGAAATACAATTCCCCCGCCGGACCTTGGTAAGCCTATTTATTCCTGTGGTCAATGCTGCTTTGTTCTCTAGGAAACAATCTATTATTCTGACTTTTAACATCATTCACCTTTTTCCTTTGCACAACTATGGAAGCAATTGTTAAGTACAGATCTGTTATGATTTCAGGCCTAGAATTTAGGGTTAGAACCAGTCTGGAGAAAAATGTCCTGCCCCTTTAGGAGAGGACCGATTTGATGTTATGAACCAGTTGGTGTTATTTACCTCCATGCTAAAAAAAAAAAAGCTTCAGCTTCCCATTTCTAAACATTAAGCCTCTATTAAAGGTACTAGAGCTCTGACCTGGATAGCCCAGGCTAACTTGATCGTGTCAGATTTTGCAAACTAAGGAGGGTCCATCCTGGCTAGTATTTGGATGGGAGACTCTCCGAGGAAAACCAGGGTTTGGGCATGGAGGCAGGCCATGGCCTGACACCTCTGTTACTTTCTTGCCTTGAAAACCCTATGGGGTCACCATAAATTAGTTGTGACCTAATGGCACTTTCCTCCACCAAAGGGGCAAGGCACTTCCCCCCCTCCCCGGCTGTTGGCAACCCTACTAGATCCAAAAGGTGGCAGCTAGCCTACTGTTGTGTGGGGTAGAGGGAGCAGATCAAATAATTTCCATGACTAAATTCAAATATTGACAAAATAATGTCACATGCAACATCTCTTCTTCATTTTTATCAAGACTCTGTAGTTTCTGAAATGACACATCAGTGAGTAAGGACTACATTCCGACAGATTTACGTATGAAGTCAACATTTCTGGCTTCATCTGTGCATGTGAATCAGTTCTAGGCAAGGATACAAGGACCTGCAGGGTCTAAACAGAAGAGCACCCATCCAGCTGAATAAAACACAAGCCAAGTATCAATAGGACAAACAGCCCTGATGCAAACAAGCAGTGAATCATTTACTAAGTATGCTGACAATATGATTATTTTGGTTCTACTAAAAACACACACACACACAATATTCCCAGTGAAGTCACTACAGTCAGGGGGTGGGCTTAACTGTAAGAAACTGTATACACATTTCTTTTCTTCTTTTTTTCAAACGATACAAGGAAAATAATCCTGTCAAGTGCAATTTGCTGAGAAAAGCAGAAAATAAGGGCATGAAATACTTTTGCCTGGGAAAAAAAATCTAAATCAAATTCACCTGGTTCATTGTCAGCCTCTTGTAACGGTTAAGGCAGATTTCCGGAACAAAGGATGTGTCATCTTTGCTTCCACTCAAATATTTCCTCACCTATCACTCTGCTATTCCTCTGTGTAACCAGTTTTCTGCGACTTGCATTTTTGCTATCTGTCAAGTAAACATATTACAAGATTACTTTGCCATTTAATTCAGTGTAATTGTTGCCCTACAAGCATCAAGCCACTGTCAGCAAAATCTGTCTGGCCAAAACAAAGCCGTGTGCCTCAGTATCTTCATTAGAGAGGAGTCATGTTGCTAACTTGTTTCAGCCTAAATCTTCTGCCTTATTGAAGAAGGTCTCACTGAATTTACTTTCTGTTCTATAGGTCAATTGTTTTCAAGCTTTTTACCTTCATCTTGTTACCAAACTCCTCTGCTGAGAGACCTCTGCAAGTTAGCAGCTTCTGAGGGAATGTTTTGGGATACTGGCCACTGTGATCCATGGTCTCATTACATACAGCTTAGATTACTGGAATACATTCCATGTGGGGCAGCCTTTGAAAATGGTCTGGAGACCAGCTGGACCAAACTGCAGCAGCCAGGTTACGGTCAGAGACAGGATACAGGGATCATATCATTTCAGAGCTAAAGGAGCTGCAATGGCTGCCCATTGTTTCTGGGCACAATGTAAAATGCAGGATCTTACCTATAAATTCCTATATGACTTAGGGACAGGGTACTTGAAGGACTGCCTCCTCCCATGGTTTTCAGCCTGTCATCTAAGATCTTTATCACAAGCCTTGCTGTCTGCTTAGAGATGAGGCAGGGTTTTTTCAGTGGTGGCACCTTGCCTGTGCAATGCTATTCCCATTAATGCTCACTTGGTGCCTACACTACTCTCTTTCAAGAACCAGTCTTTTACTTAGGGGGTTAATTTTTATATACATACTTACCATGCCTACAAGGAGACACCCAGACCTATTGGGCTTTACATAGGGCTTTATATACTTATATATACATAGGGGGTTAATTTTTATATACATACTTACCATGCCTACAAGGAGACACCCAGGTCTATTGGGCTTTACACTGTGACTTTGGATGAATAGGGTACATGTCCTAAAACCATGCCAATTCTCTCCTGCATTTGCACATGGCTGGGGGAGATCAGTGATGATGGCTGGAATTTAAACTAAGCATGCCCAGCAAAGAGAAAAATGAGACTTCAGTGAAAAGCAAAACAGATACTGGGCACACTGTATAAAGGCAGCCAGGCAAATGAAAGCAAAAAAAAGATTTCCTAACATGTCTGAAACTAAACTGGTTCCTCAACAGTTAACCGGTGTCCTGGATCCAGGACTTGGACCCAACCACCTGGCTCATACATGCTGTGTGAAGACATTGGTACCCTGGCCAGCAGCCCTCTGCCAAGCCATCATGCGAAATGCACACCAAACTTCCCAGGAAGAGAGGCTTGCAGATTTTCCAGAGCCCTTTTCCCCTTGAATGAAACTGTGCATGTTGTCATCTGAATGGACTAGGAGCCAACACTAAGACTGGGATTTTACCTGGGGAGATTGAGGGCAGGAAGAGAAGGATCAGCACCCCTCTTGAGAGACCGAAAATCTCTTGGATTAAGCATACAACCATTGGGAAGAACACAATGACATGAATTATTTTATCATGCAGTAATAAATCAACTCCCAGGCCAAACCACTGGACCTATAAGCACGAAATACGGGGAGAGCGCTCCTACCATCACATAGATGAGATAAGAAGGGATTTTTAGAAATTTGACCTATAAGTGGGTCAAAAGGGGTAAAATGTGCTCCCCCCATTGATTCCTATGTGGCTGCCAGGCTGCTGCCTCCTTGCACCTCCCACTCTCTGATTGGTCAGCTGCAGAGCTCAGTGTTCTGAGGTTAAAAAAACCCAACAGTTACAGGAGACTGCAGAGAGATAATGACAGTTGAGGAAATCACAAATGGCCAACAACCACCTGTGAGGTGCAGTAATGCTGCTGGCCCAGCCTCCCCGATGCCTTTAAATACAATTCTTCCTCAACTAGGCTTCCCAAG
>NW_015165257.1:838294-846483 GCF_001447785.1 Gekko japonicus
ATCAGCGATTCAAGACTCCTGGATAGACATTTTTCAAAAAAAGCCAGCATGGCAATTGAGTTTGTTTGTTTGTTTGTTTATTGTTAAATGTATACCCACCCTCCCCAGATGGGCTCAGGGCGGCTAACAGATGGGCACATAGGCCAAAATTCAACAGGTAAAAACAGAATAAAACAAGCAATAAAACGATCATCCCTATAAAATACAAGTGCTCTAGATGTCACCACACATAACAAAGTGGTTCCAGAGTGACACGATAGACTCCAGGTGGTACAACGATCCATCCTTCCTCCCAGGGCTATCTCGTTCCCCGATGACACCCACTCCATTTAGTGGTGGTGGTACGGTGATGGTATAGTGATGGTGGCGGCTCCTACTCAAAAGCCTGGCAGAAAGGCTCTGTCTTACAGGCCCTGCGGAACTGCACCAAGTCCCGCAGGGCATCACTGGGAGCGTTTAAAAATACAGTGGAGTGTGATAGCGCTAGGAATTTCAAAAATGCTTATGGTTGTACCATGGAGATTTTTGATGTTCCTTAAATGTCATTGTGTAACTTCCCATTTCAAAACAAGAAGTAACTTTCAAGAAGTCCCACTCCACATGCTCCCAGGGTTTGCTAGCTAAGGGCTGGCATTCCTACATTCTGGTGAGGCCTCAAGTTTTCCTGTAATTTCCCTAAAATTCAGACATCAGATCCAATGGAGGAAATGCAGCTTCCTATTCATCATAATCCTTGCTGAGCTCTCTCCCCTCCGCACTCCACAGGCACCACCCCCTAATCTCCAGAGATTTTCCAAGCCACAGTTGGTAAACCTGCCAGGGTATGGCACGGGCATGAAGGATTTCTGCCCAATAAAGCCAGTCCACAGACAGTGCAACAGCAAAATGGAGCCTCTGCCTGAGGAAGCAGGTTTGGGCTATAACCACATGCCCACAACATTATGTGAAGCAGGCCTCAGCTTAATAATTATTTCTTTTCATCAGCATTTATACGTTCTTGAATTCCTCCAAAACTAAGGCTTAATGTAAAGTAAGATAATCATGTAAAACTCAGTAGCGGCAGGGCATTATGGTTATCAGCATGTTTCTCTCTGGGCTGGGACTGCAGGCAGATCATAGCAAAGATTGAGACTAATTTCCAGTTTGTCTTTGGGGCACCATGAACTCTTCATGTCTGTGCTGGTCCCTGGCGCCATCCTGCCATTGCTTGCCTTGGTTTCACACAGAGTGACAACATTTACTGTACTAATCTTACATTCTGTGTATTTTTTAAAAAAACTTTGGTCACCCCATGTGTTTTTAATTGGTTTCTCAAGCACCCGCAGCAATACAGCTGCTCTGTTTGGCAGCTACAAGTGCCCACAAACCCCAGCGCCTTCCTCTGTCTGCTGTTTAGGTATTGCTTTTGGCACACAAATGGAAACAGTTGTAATCTGATGTGAGGTGTAAAAAGGCAGATGGAAATCTTGTGGCCACCCTGGTGTCAAAGAAGTAGAGGGTCTTACTACTGAAGAAGCATTGCTTAAGCACGCCACTGTTCTGAAATGAGACATTTTCTGTGTCTGGCAATGGATATTATTAGTACTTAGGATGATGACCAGAACTGACCGTGAACATTAATGTAAAAGATTAAACTTTGGAGGTCCTAGATTCTCCTTCCATTCCACACACTATCTTTCTGTAGCAGATTGCAAGTTCAGTATCCCACATTCAGTCTCCAGCACCTCTCATTAACGGATCTCAGATGGCAGGACTGGGCAAGTTTTCCAGTAGGCATATTAGAGAATTTTTGCCTGCTAAAGGGGATTCTGTACAGGAGATGGGTCAATGGCTACTAAACATATTCGCTGAGAATGGAACTTCAGTGTTCAAAGGTTGCGTGTTTCTCATTTTCACACCAGAAGAAGACGAAACAACAAAGGGCTTTTTCTTATCACACCTGCTTGTGGACTTCACAGAAGCACTGGTGATCGCTTTGAACAAGACTAGCCTTTGGGTACAATCCAACAAGGCAATTCTACTGCTCTCAACAACAAAGCTCCTCTACTTAATAGAAGAATTTTATACATGCAAAAGTTTTACTCCATCATAGAACTATGGCAGCTCACTGAGGAAAAACAAAACAGAAGTCCAGAGGCACCTTAAAAACTAACAACATTTGGTCCAATATGAGTTGTTGTGAGACAGAGGTCACTTCTTTCTCTCTTCTACTGTATCGGAAGAAGTAATCTTTAAAATGTCACTGGACTTCTATTTTGTTTTGCTAGAGCAGATTAACATGGCTACCTCACCAGCACTTCCTGAGGAGCAATTGTTGATATTATGGGAGCAGAGCCCATGCCTGCTTAACATCAGGTTTGGGGGACTGTTCAGGGCATAATTTGAGTCAGAGGCTGCAGTCACAACATGCCAGTTGAAGTGGAGTGGAAGTGAGGCTATTTCCTCCAGAGGAATTTGACACGCAGTTGCAAGATCATACCTTCCTTAGTAGCTGCGGGTGCAGCCTATCACTGTGTGATCAGACGCAACCGCAGCTGAGTCGGGGGGGGGGCATTTGTTTCCCATGAGCATAAACTAAGACTTGTACCTCTGCACTGAGGGCTTCCTATGGAGTATGCGATGATGCACATACTGCAAAGAGAGGGGGGAAATGGCACTGAGCTGGGATGCCATGATCAGACCATCCCGACAGCATGAGAACATGCTTGAGCAATCAGACAGGGGAAAGTCCGTCCATGGCCCATCAGAACCCGTCAGAGCCAGACTTTCCCCGATGTCTTTTAACTCCACTTCTGTGGCGGAGAAGCATGGGTTGCCGACGACTGCTGGACACTTCCCAGATGTTGCTGTCCGATTGCTCCCTTTAGATCCATCAGGTATTCACACCTATGTCGGATCTAAAAACCCATGTGATTGCAGCCAGAGCTCACCAAATATTAGATCCTATTTCCAAGGTGAAGCCTTATCTACTAACAAAAATAATTGGAGAGATAATAACAAATGTATTTGAGCATGCACAGAGTATCTTTCTCTCCCTATCATGTAATCACAACAATCCACCACAGTAATTTTTATGTATTAAACTAAGCCTCGGCAAATATAAAACAAATCTGAGGGTCAAATAAATTCAGCATATGGGGGTGGGTTTCCTATAACAAACAAAACCTCAGATTTTCAGTTGCTTTCTGGAGATTTTGCATCTTTAGTTAGTATACCAGCTGTACATGGAAAATTCCTCTGACATTTGTGCAGAATGTTATAGGGAGGTAAGGAAGAAAATATGCTGTTGCATTAATTATCAGTTTTCCATTTGACAGTTTAATTAAGAAAAGGAGAGGTGTGTGTGTGTGTGTGTGTGTGTGTGTGTGTGTGTGTGAGAGAGAGAGAGAGAGAGAGAGAGAGAGAGAGAGAGGATGTAAAGCGTACTGGATTCATGATGAATCACATACATTCCTACCAGCATCATATTCACGTTTCAATTATACACATTGTGAACTGATGAACAGCAATCTAGCATTTTCTATTAAATAAATGTGATATCTGTTGGAATGGATAACATTAGTTCAGTAATTACCAAGTTGTTATTTTCAGGCATCAAGGGGGAAACGGGGGGGGTGTAATCTCCTGGAATGCTGCCATCATGGGGGGGGGTTCTCTCTGGCAGGCTCCTGTGCCTTTAACAGATGTGTGATGGCAGAAATTAAACAGATAAACATTTTTCGAGCTTGAAGTCTTAGGGAAATGTCACCTATTGGATTTGTGTCATGCAGCTGTTTAAAGACACAGGAGCTCTACCAGAGCAAACAATGGCAACACTAACTTCTTAGTTACCAAGTTTTGGTATTAGCGTTTTACACAAAATTGCAGAATAAAGGTAAAAAAGAGTCACATGTCTGTAAGCCATTATTAAGTTTATGTGAAATGAACCTTCCCTGAGATCATGAAGTCTTAATCTATTCTGCCCCTGGAGCTGCAAGCAAATATTAGGACACAACAAGGCTGAGGTTGGTTCCCAGTTCCTTATCAGCACTGAAGACTGGCTTCCTCTGGCTTTGGAATATTCACCACACAACCTCACAGCTGCAGTCTTGAGGTCTGCAAACTTTTTTTTTTCTTCAGTTGAAGAATTCAGCACTCCAAACTACTTTGGAGTCCCCTTGAGCCACAAAGAAAGGCAGGATATAAATATTTTAATAAATCATAAATTTTCTCTGTGCCTGTGTGATGCAGTCACAGAAAGCACACTGCCCAGGACCTATCCTGACATAGGAGTTCGAAGGATAGCCTTGAAGTAGCTTACCTCATTTCTCCAGAGTCAGGGACAGAGGGTGGCATTAGGAGAGAGGGTGTCACCAAAATGCCCCTTGATATGTGGGGTCCCTTAGGGAGCAATCCTCTCTCCGATGTTATTCAGCACGTATATGTACCCCCTTGCCCAGTTGATGCAGAGCTTCAGGCTAGGTTGCCACCAATATGCAGATGACACCTAGCTGTATCTTTTGATGGATGGATGGCCAGATGCCACCCCAGATGTTTTGGCCAAGGGGCTGAAGGCCGTGGTTGGATGGTTGAAACAGAGCCGGCTGAGACTGAATCCATCAAAAACTGAGGCTCTGTGGCTGGGTGGGGGGATTCAGGGTTAGGGTGCCAACTCTCAGCTCTTGACGGTGTACCACTAACACCAGTACCAACTGCCAAGAGCCTTGGTGTGCTTCTGGATGCCTTCTTATCAGTGGAGGCCAAGATCACTAACATTGTCCGACTGGCATTTCTCCAACACCACCAGGTCAGGCAACTGGCCCCTTCCTTTCTCACTGTGACCTTGCCACAATAATCCATGCAGCGGCCACCTCCAGGCTAGACTACTGTAACTCAGTCTATGCAAAGCTAGTCTTGAGACTGACCCAGAAACTACAACTGGTCCAGAATGCAGCAGTGTGGATTCTTACAGGAACCCCATTGACAGCACATATCCAATTGGTGCTCCACTAACTGCACTGGCTCCAGGTTGTATACTGGATCAGGTTCAAGGTTCTGGTATTAACCTTTAAGATCCTAAACAGTCTGGGACGTATCTATGGGACCACCTCTCCTGGTATACTAGGGTTGCCAGGTCCCCTCAAAGTCACCAACATTGCGGATCCTTTAAATACTGCTGGGGAGAGGTGGGAGGCCGCATGCGCCTGCATTTCAAGCCCAAAATTCGGGGCTTAGAGTGCAGGCGTGTGGCCCCTGTCTCTCTCCAGCAGCACTTAAAGCCGTCCTTTAAATGCTGCTGGAGAGAGGTGGGGGAAGGCCGCTCATGCCTACATTCCAAGCCCTGAATTTGGCTGGTGGGCAGGAAGGAGCCCCTCCAAATTGGGCAACCCCCACCAAACTGGGGGGTCTGACAAACCTATGGTATACCCCCAGAAGGGCATTATGCTCTGGAGAGAAGACCCTTCTGGTGGATCCTTGGCCCAAAATATATCTGGCTGTCGTCAACCAGGGCCAGGGCCTTTTTGGCCGTGGTGCTGGCCTGGTGGAACTCTTTGCCAAATGACATCCGTGCCCTGTGGGACTTGGTACAATTCCACAGGGCCTGTAAGACAGAAATGTTCCACCAGGCCTATGGTTGAGGACAGCAACGGTTCCCATCATGCCTGGCCCCTCCTTGTTTCTCTCTTCCTCTCACCCTCCCTTTCGGGGAAAAGATAGGAATTGGTTTTAAGCACCATCTGGTAATAGCTATTGTATTTTTTATAGTTTTAATTGCATATTGATTTGATTGTAATCTACTGAAATGTTGTTCACCACCATGAGCCCTAGGGGCAGGCACCACTGTTGCTCTGTCTTCTTGATAGTGGTACTCTGCCCTATGGGGTGGGAGCACACATTAAAGGACATAAGGACCCTTATTGTTAGTTTTGCACCTGGAGGAGATAGCTTTGCACCTTTACTGCATACTGGCAACTGCTTGGTAGATTTAACAGGACTTGTGCCCTTACTGGAGGGGGAAAGAAAAGAAATTCATTGCACAGTTTCAACTGCAAGACATAGAGCAAAAAACAAAACAAAACACCACCCTCATTGCCTCAACATCTACCGCCAAGGCTTTTAATGTAGCCAATATGGGGCTACAATCTGGATTCAGAGCCCTGGGGAGAAAAATACAGATAGGTTGGGTTTGGCTGTTGGAGCCAGGGCTCTTTTTGGATTGTTTAATAGTTGCACTTTGCCAAGTCGAGTGCATATGCTTGTTTCCTCTGTGACTGAGGCAAGTTGAATCAAATGATTATAAACAACTGCTTATGCTTGAAGAGAAGGTTTCGGCTATAATTACCTTTGAATTTATTCATAATTATCTTTCAGGAAATTACTGATCTCAATTCCTGCCAAAGGGAACAATTGGAAATGGCTCATTTTTCCCATTTCTAAGGCAGTGGGGCTTCTTTCACTTTATATGCTCACATTTGGATCTGAGAGAAATTAGACACTTGACTTCCATTCCAGAAATATTTTTTTCATTCTCTTTTTCCTTCTCCAACAAAATTACAGTATAGTTTATACCAGATGAATAGTTCTGTTTTGGTCAGGTGGAAATAAAAGAGCTAGATTTGCACCTTTTAGATATCCCTTCACAGACACTGAAAATGTCTTGGCTGAAGTTTTGGTCTATAAACTAGTGCCCCCCCCCAAAAAAAAAAGATCTTGGGGAAGGAACTATATGTCTATATACATTTGGAAACTGCAAGACCACATTACCTCACTGTATTTACATAGTAGGCATCTAAATGCATGGAAATAAGAAATGTAATCCTAGGGGAACTGAGATTTAAATGGTTCATTGCCTAAGTGAAATAATACTAGAGGCTTGCAGCCAAGGATTTGGCTAGCTAGTTCAAATGATTGTGTGAAATTCTGCCTTCCTCCATTCCTGTCTCCTTGGCCTCTCATCAACAGCACACAGCCCTTCATTTTCCTCAGCCCTGCCCAGCCAACCTCTATGACCTCTCCATCCTGTGGTGTTTTTTCTCTCTCTCTAAGCCTTGGCATTGCAATTTCAATGTCCCCTGGTCTATCCAGCCCCCATCTAAATATTCTTAGTTGTGTCATATTTACAACACAACATATTTGGGAAACAATATTCAAGTTAGATTTGTACATACCATTAATACAACAGTTTCATAGTCACAGTTCTATGGTTCTAATAAAGCTACCTCTTAATGTCAAGCTAAGACAGGCAAATGAGAAGGCTGAGAGCTCATGTATGACTGACCAATGCTTTGCTCAAGCCAAGAAGCCAGTGGAATATCAGCAGCTTTATAGGATTAGGTGTCATCCAGACTCCTAATGAACTGGTAACTACAAGATCACCTAGCTCACTTCTCTAGCAAGCCATCATGAAGGCTAGAATCCCTAGAGCCTTACTTATTTATAAAACTTATTCCCTGCACAACAGCAGATTGAAGCCACATTAAGAAGCCCCAGGGCAAAACAGCAGGCATGGACACATGAGCATGGGCATTAACTCTGAAGGCCTGTGACGAGGTAAACTGAGGTGCTTGTGAACTGAACACCTCATATGCCTAGAGGGTGGCTATTCCCCCTGAGTGCAAGAGAAAGCAAAGACATTACACAGTGTTTGCCCCATATTGGCCTCAATCAGACCAGGAAGATATGCTCTGTGGATACTCTATGCATTTGTTTCAGTACATACGTTGAGCCAGTTTGGTGTAGTGGTTAAGTGTGTGGACTCTAATCTGGGAGAACCGGGTTTGATTCCCCACTCCTCCACTTGCACCTGCTGATGTGACCTTGGGTCAGTCACAAGCTCTGGCACAGCTGTCCTTGAAAAAGAGCAGTTTGTGTCAGAGTTCTCTCAGCCCCACCCACCTCACAGGGTGTCTGTTGTGGGGGGGGGGAAGGGAAAGGAGTTTGTAAGCCACTCTGAGACTCCAAGTGAAGGGTGGGGTATAAATCCAATCTCTTCTTCTTCTTCTTCTTCTTCTTCTTCTTCTACATCTGGGTAGTGTCCATGTTACAACTTGTTACTTATGCTGAAAATATTCACTCTACTGAATCTGGCAAATACAGATTTCTTAAATAGTAGGCAGGCAAGGGTTGCTTAGCCCATCCCATATGTGACAATTCTTCATTACAAAAGTGTCCTCAGATTAATGTACTATAGCATAGATGCTTCTAGTCTT
>NW_015165258.1:0-2354 GCF_001447785.1 Gekko japonicus
TTTAGCTTTTCAGATCATGATTTGTATTAATCTTTACCTTATCCCCATATCTAGTAGGAGATTTAGAACAGAGTGGTAGTTTTCCTTCCCCTATCCAGTAGACTTTATGTACCTAGATCTCCCTGACCCATTTCCCATAGTAATAGTGATAGGGCATTAGTATTCCTTTCCACATCCCATATTTGTAGTGTGTAGTGTGTAGAAAATAGACAGAGAGAGAGAGACAGACAGAGACAGAGAGAGAGAGACAGAGTCAGAGAGAGACAGACTATGGTAACCATAGATTGTTTTTCTGAAATGCTAGAGCGTCCCCCCACAATGTGCCCTGTGCAATGATGTAACCTCCAGGTGACGTCATCGCGCCACGTGTGCCGAAGACTCCAGGACAGCAGCTAGGAGCCACCCGCCAGGAACAGGTAGGGACCTGGCAACCCTAAATGAGGCTCAGCTGGACTGCTGGCTGGTGTTGAAGGTGCTGCAGCTGTGCTGTGATTTGATCTGGATCCCGTGAAGAAGTATTGCTTCCACTGCATGGCTCTGGGATGGGGTTGTGTGCAGCTCGTCTAGCATTTCACCTCCTTTGGATCGCCTCAGCCTGAGCCTTCTGCCAGCATTTCTGCAGGGTGGGGATGGGCCCTGGGTAACTGTGGGCCCGGGTTTGAGACCTGCTTTGTGGAAACCTGGTGGCTGTCTTGGGGGCACGCTTGTAGCCCCTGACAGGATGGCCTCAGGTGCCACTTACACCTGGTCAACTGGCACCTCTGCCATGTTAGACTGGTCCTGGTCCTGCTGGTCCTCCTTGGCTGGTGGCCTTGGATACTTGGCTCTTCCTTTGAGGACTCTGAGTCACTGAGCTGGTTGACGAGAGTTGTGACATAGTGGAAGGGAAGCCATTGTGTCTTGTCTGCAGTTGTTAATCTTGTCACCAGTGAAGCCTGGATAAGCTTGCAATATACTGTAGTCCCCGGAATATGGGCTGAAGGCACATTGATGGCAGTGGAAGTAAAAGGGGAGGGGCTGTAGCTCAGCGGCGGAGCACTGGCTTTGCGTACAGAAGGTCCCAAGTTCAATCCCCAACACCTCCAGTTAAAAGGATCAGGTTGTAGGTGACACAAAAGACCTGAAACCCCGGCTGCGAGTCAGAGCGGAGAAGACTGACCTTGATAGACCAGTGAGCTGACTCAGCAGAAGGCAGTTTTATAGGTATGTGTTCAAGCACCTTCCTGCCTTGTCCCTTCTCGGGTTTCCCTCCTCTTGTACATGCTTTGGAACAAAATGGAGGTTCTCCCTGCTTCAGCAGATGAGGGGGAGAGGAGTAGGAGTCAATTCAGGGGCACCATTGGGACGGAGGTGACCCCTGCCTACTGGTGTCAAGTGGTGTTTGTGTATGTATGTCAGTCTCTTTGTGTCTGTCTGCCTGGGAGATGCTCTCTGGGTGTCTCTGTGTGTTGTGAGCTGAGAAGCAGCTCGCAAGGTTCCTGGCTCCACTGGGAGTGCTTGATCCCTGGGAGAGGGGGAGGTAGAGTTTTGGCTTTGTTCGAGGAACTCCACGTTGCTCTTGGGGATTTCAGTCAGCCTACCTGGCTGCTATCCTTGTGCTGAAGTTCTACTCTTGTTTTCACAGAGAGGGAGAGGGAAAATACATTGATGTTTTGTGTGTGCAAGGGTTCTGACCTGCTCAAGCCCTTCAGAATTGCTGAAGATGTTATGTGTTGCAAATGCTATTGTGGGCATGCTAGCATTGGCTTGCGTGTCTGTGTGTGTGAGAGTGGGTATTGGGATTGCTAACCTGAGGGTGGGTCCCTTATCCATTCCACAGAGTCTGTCAGTGTCCCTACGATGCTGACTGTCTTATGAGGTTGGGGAGAAGACCAGCCTGTTCTCATGATGAAGGATGTGTCTTGTGTATGGAGGGCTCTTTTTGTAGAAAAAGCCCAGCAGGAACTCATTAGCATAATAGGCCACACCCAACAGCAGGAACTCATTAGCATATTAGGCCACACCCCCGTGTTACCAGAAGTGTGGTCATCCAGCCACACCCACCTTTTGCTTCTTATTCTGTTTACCTTGCTTGTTGTCAAAACCCAGGGCTTTTTCTGTAGCAGGAACCCCTTTGCATGTTAGGCCACACACCCCTAAAGTAGCCAATCCTAATGAGTTTCTGCTGTTGGGTGTGGCCTATTATGCTAATGAGTTCCTGCTGGGTGTGGCCAACTTGGGAGCCAGCCGGAACTCCGTTCCTGTGCGTTCCTGCCCAAAAATAGCCCTGGACAAACCTATTTGCCAGTGACGTCTGAAGGCAACCATAATTTTGTGAGGGCATCCATGAAGATTATGTACCGCTATAGGGGTTA
>NW_015165258.1:2781-20495 GCF_001447785.1 Gekko japonicus
CTGCTGTTGGGTGTGGCCTATTATGCTAATGAGTTCCTCCTGGGTGTGGCCAACTTGGGAGCCAGCCGGAACTCCGTTCCTGTGCGTTCCTGCCCAAAAATAGCCCTGGACAAACCTATTTGCCAGTGACGTCTGAAGGCAACCATAATTTTGTGAGGGCATCCATGAAGATTATGTACCGCTATAGGGGTTAATTCCCCTGACCTGGATGGCCCAGGCCAACCTCCTCTTCTCAAATCTCAGAAGCTAAGCAGGGTTGGGCCTGGTTAGGACTTGGATGGGAGACTACGTAGGAAGTCTGGGGTTGCTATGCAGAGGGAGGCAGGGGCAAACCACCTCGGAATGTCTGTTGCCTTGGAAATCCTACAGGGTTGCTAGAGGCCAGCTGTGACTGGGCTGCACTTTCCACCACTGTGGAGGTCAATCACTTAGTCACCAACAAATTAAACATCTAAAATGTTCCCTGATGCGTGTCCTTTGTTTTCCCAATAATTAACAAATGGCAGCTGATTTTTCTACAATTATGTACTGATTTTCTATCTCTAACCCTCTATACTTAGTTAATTTAGACTCGATCGCCCTGTCAAAGGATTTATTCTCTTCGATTGGCTTCCTGGCTTTGATTTTTTTTGCTTGGATCCAGGGACAAAGAAAAGTACTGACTCCTCCGCTGTCTTCTCAAAGTAAAAGCAAGCAACTTTCTATCGTTTAGGGTTCTCCCCCCCCCTCACTCCCATAAAAAGTCTAGGAATTGAAAATATAATGGGCCATTCATCAAAAGCGCTAAGAGCTGTTAAATCAGTGAACTGCGTGAATATACATTTGTCCCTATTAGGTGTTGAAGAGCGAGAACCCGATATGCAGGCACTGCGTGGAACATAGCTCATTCAGCACATAATGGCCCAAAGGTTCAGTGGCCCCCCAGTGTATCTCTGTATAGCAATCGGGGTGTCTTATCTACATCTTCATCTATACATACTGCTTTATCTTAATTTGTGCTTGTATAGATCTGAAAACTCCCTCAGGCTCTCTCAAAGGTTTTTTTTTAAAAAATTAAGGCCTGAACTATATAATTTGTTGAAAAGCAGGAAAATGGAAATCTCCTGGAAATCATGTCCTGAGCTCTACTGTTGAGGCTATAGAGGGTATGATTTGTGGGCTTTCACTTCCCAGGGTGGCAGGAAGCGCTAGAGATGGTTGTGTCATGGTCTGCTTGTTTCTGAGGACACAGCATTTGCACGGCAGTCCTAAGTAGTTCCACCCTTCTAAGTCCATTGAAGTGGGGTTAGAAGGGGTGTAACACTGCGGTGGCTCAAGTGGTTAAGACACTGAACTGCAGGCTGTGGAAGGTCAGTAGTTCAGCAGTTCGAGACCCGGGTGCCGCATGATGGGGTGAGCTCCCATCTCTGGTTCCAGCTCCTGCCAACCTAGCAGTTCGAAAGCAAGAAATTGCAAGTAGATAAATAGGTACCACTTCGGTGGGAAGGTAACAGCGTTCCATGCGCCTTGGTGTTTAGTCATGCCGGCCACATGACCACGGAAACGTCTTCGGACAGCGCTGGCTCTTCGGCTTTGAAACGGAGATGAGCCCCGCAACCCTAGAGTCGGACTCGACTGGCTTTCGAGCAAGGGAACCTTTACCTTTTTAACACTGTTTAGAATTGCACTAACCTGGTTTTGTAGCATTTCTTTTGTTAACAAACTCAAAAAGTGCCTGGCATTATTGTGGGCAGTGTGTGTCTACATGTAAGGCTTGGGTTGATATGTTGCCAATTGGAGTGTGTGCAATACAACTCTGCTCTACACAAAGAGATGCATTGCAACCTATGGCCAGATGCAGGCCCAAGAAGACACAGTGGCCAGGTCTTGACTGGTTCCTCTAGCATAGTGCTTAACTTACCTCCTTGGGAGCAAATTTGAAGACTGGGAGAATGGGAGAAACTGAGGCCGAGTTCAGACTAGCAGTTTGAAGTGGGAGGGAGTCGTGGCAAAAAAGAGCCGGAACAAACTGTTCCGGGTTTTCCCGTTCACACTGCAGCGACGGATGCGGGAGCATACTGGGGAGGAGGTGCAATGTAGCATCGGGAGCATACTGGGGAGGAGGTGCAAGGTAGCGTTTGCACTGTTGGCCTGGAGGCGTGGCCGTAAGAGGCTTTTTCTGGTAATCCGGTTATGTGCGCTCATGTGCATAAGCGCATCCCTACCGAATCGCGGCTTTTTGCGTTCACACTTCTGGGAAGCGGGATGGACACGGGATAATCGCGCTTTCCAGGGTTTGATACCACTTTCACCTGGTATCTTTTAAACTTGAGAGGGAAGCGTTACGAGACGGGTTGAGTACGGCTGGGGAATGCCTGACAGATGTGCCTGTGTGAACGGCCCCCTTAATCCGGTTGTGGAACGTTTCTGACACGTGCCTATATCGGAGCAAACTCCCAGTCTGAACTCGGCCACAGTGTGTGAATTTAGGAACATCACTGTGGTGGGCACTACCTTGGCTTTCTGGTGACCCCAGCCACTGAGACGCCAGTTTAGTCTGCTGCTGTTCCATGGACTTGATTCTTCACATGAGTAGCCTCTTCTTGGTTTTTGTGTTTTGGATACATTAAAGGGTGATAGAACTTTGGTAGTCCCCAGGACTTTTTTTGTAGAAAAAGCCCAGCAGGAACTCATTAGCATAATAGGCCACACCCAACAACAGAAACTCATTAGCATATTAGGCCACGCCCTGACAACACAGATCATTAGCATATTAGGCCACACCTCCATGTCACCAGAAGTGTGGCCATCCAGCCACACCCACCTTTTGCTTCTTATTCTGTTTACCTTGTTTGTTGTCAAAACCGAGGGCTTTTTTTTGTAGCAGGAACTCCTTTGCATGTTAGGCCACACACCCCTTATGTAGCCAATCCTAATGAGTTTCTGTTGGGTGTGGCCTATTATGCTAATGAGTTCCTGCTGGGCGTGGCCAACTTGGGAGCCAGCCGGAACTTCGTTCCTGTGCGTTCCTGCCCAAAAATAGCCCTGGTAGTCCCATATATATAGGCTGAGTAGGCAGCAAGCAATAAGGCACGCAGGTATTGTTAGTTCCTAATAGAGATGATCAAACACTCACCGATTCTGTTTGTGTCCTGTACTCCGAGGAGATGATTTTTTGAACAGACTTATCAGGTCTGTTCATCCACCTGTTTGTGGCTGTTCAGCAAGTTGCCTCACCCTGTTCCTCCCTAACAGCACAGCACAGCACAGCACAGTGCAATCAGCTCTTGTTCATGCGCCCTCTCACACAGCCTGATTGGGATATACTCCTCATCCTTGATAAGTCTCTGCTCTACTCAGCAGGCAATTGTTTAAGCAGACAGTTAAATCAGTAACAAATCATATATAAATCCTGTGTTTTAAAAAAATCCAATCATTTGGTGAAAGAAGTTCTTTACAGCTGTGCTGGTACAAAATCCAACCCCCAAACCACAACCCATGGTAATGCCTTTTATGAAGACCAATGCATGACAGTGTGCAAGCTTTTGAGTTTCCCAGCACTCTTACTCACATGTTCATGGCAGTAGACCTTTGGAACATCAATGGCTGCTGAGATATGAGATTGATTTGGATAGGCAGCATCTTTGCACATTCACAGTTTTGAAAACACAGTGTGGACCTGGTCAAGATGCATTGAAGTTGTTTGTTGCTGACCTGAACGGACCCAGTGAATGGCTTGTGTCTGACTGCAACAGATGAATGTTGTAAGTTTGACCATTGAACACGTTCAATATAAAATTTGCATCCCTACTTTCAAACTCAGTACCATTTCCTGATTTGAGTAGCATAAGAAGAACAGCCTTGCTGGATCAGACCAGTGGTCTATCTAGTCCAGCATGCTGTCTCACCCATTGGCCAACCAGTTAACCTGGAGCAGCTCCAACATGCACATAAGAACATAAGAAGAGCACTCCTGGATCAGACCAGTGGTCCATTTAGTCCAGCATCCTGTCTCACACAGTAGCCAACCAACTATTATGGAGCACCAACAACAGTATAGAGGCCAAGGGCTTCCCCTGATGTTGCCTCCAGGCACTGGGATTTCCTGCCTCTGAATGTGGAGATTCTCTTTAGTCACCATGGCTAGTAGCCACTGGTAGACCTGCCCTCCAAGCCTCCGCAGGGTTCCTTCTTTCTTTCTTTCTTTTTTTACAATTTATTAAGTTTTTTATTTAAAGATAAATGAAGCATAGATAACAAAAAGAAATAACATGCATACATCACTAATACAGTGGAAAACAGCGATAGTATCGAACATGTTGCTTATAACATACCGCATATCAAATCCATAGAATTTCCAGCTAAACTGTAATTTGCACTAACTGTCTTATATCATTACTAATCTAGTATTTTAAATGGTCATTTAACATAGTGCTCCGACCCTACAAGAAGATCACAACTTATAAATGCAACCACTCAGAGTATCCAAGATTTGATGGCAGTATGTCATTTTCTGTGAAATATGTTATCAAAGCGAACCACTTTCTTACAAATCTAGTTTGTGACCCTGTGTGTCTTTGTGTGAGTATGTCATATGTGTCAGCTATTTTCTCCATCACAAAATGATCCCAACATTTCTTCCTCCATTGGTGCATGGATGGAGGTGCCGAAGACTTCCAATAGGCAGCGATTGCGAGCCTTGCCGTGGCTATCAAAGTGGCAGACAGTTCAGAGACATGCACTTCTCTATCATCTGTGGTATGTGTTGCATTCAGAATTCGTATGGCTGGGCCCAATGGGATATGCTCTGCCTATATTTCATCTAGGACCTGTTTCCAGAGGCCTTGTATGACTGGGCAGGACCACCAACAATGAAATAAGTTGCTTGTGGAGCAGGGTTCCTTCTTTTCATCCAGTTGACAGGCTCCGGCTTCCTCTGTCTCTGATGAGCCTGTAAAACCGCTCCCCCCCCCTCCTGTGACACACTCAGACTGTCTTCATACTGGCAGGCAGTAACTTGCCTTTCTCACTGACCTTGTCTGTCTGTCCATCCGCAATCATTGGAAGGGACCATCCATAAAATATGTCATGCTTTTAGAAGCCTTTCAGAAATGCTTCCTCCTCACTTGTCACATTTATGCTGTTTTCACTAACTTTGCATTTCAAAGACAGTCCCATGAGACTATTCACAGTGTCTGCCGTAGAGACTTGAAAAGTAATCCCAGGGATTCCTCATCCATACTAGCTGTAAAAGTCAGGCAAATGTACCAACAGGTCAAATACTGGTTCAGCCACCCCAACAGTCTACCTGTTTAGCTTTGCAGCAGTTGACTAACATGACTACTCTGGATCTGGCTACCTTTGACATTCAGCTTTTAGCTTAGGGGTTTTTTTAAGATGCAAACATTTTTGAAAAGTAGCCGCAAAAGAGGTCTGAGGATGGTACATGCATGTGGTGATGATGTCACAGGCTCTGCACAATAAGTGCCGTGCAAAACTGGCTTCTGCTTGATTCAGACTGAAGCAGACAATAAAACCAAGGCTTCAGAACTCACCCTGGGGAAGAAATCGATTATGTGTTGAATACAGTGGGGTCATTTAGAGAAAGGCACGACCGCTGTACTAAAAATGTTATGACTGCCTTCACCTGCCATGTGAGAGTCTACGAAAAATTCTGCAGTCCATTTGGGTAGAAGCCAAAACACCTTGTCAATGCAAAAGTCGTTCAGTGCCCCTAAATCCAGTTTCCGAAATGCATAAATTTTTCAATCCCGTGCAGTATTCTCCCTCCCCCAGGCAGATATCCTTCCTAGCTGCTTTAAGCCTCATCAGTGTTCCATTTCTTCATCAGCGAGCCACAGACAGACGTGTCATGATTCCCTCCCACCAGAGCTGCAACAGACTCGAGGATTTATGGAAGATCAGCTTGTCTAAACCCCATTGATTCTATTCAATGCCCCTCTGATGCCTTTCATTTTCCAGCCTGGCATTTTATCTGCACCTTTACCAAATCTCAACAGTTTCTGCTGCAGGTCAGATGTGAGAAATGATCTTGTTGGAGTCCCCCTCCCCCCCAAACCATTTGGCTTTCCTTCCTTGATTCATTTCTCATTCTGCAATCTGCATCATCCCCCGCCTCAGCCAGCCTCAGATTGCCTGGGAGTCGGGAGCGTGTGGCCCCCGTTGAGTTTGTTGGGCTCTCGCTGTGTAGGAAGCCGGGTTATTGGGCTTGCTTCAGATCAGATGTTGCTAACTAATTCTAGGCTGAGAGAATGAGAGACATCATTTTCTTTCTTTATTCCAAGAAGTCCGTTCAGCACATCAGCTTTTAAGTACAAAAACAATAAAATATTTAAAACTTAAAAGAAAGCAACCAGATTTAGAATTAGGGATATACAATTACATAGTTTGCTGCTGTGACATAAATTCTGGGGTAATTTTAGTTTCTGTAAAAATACTAAAACTGGATTCATATCCAAGGGGAATGACCACAAACTGTTTTGTATGGACTTTCTCTGTGGATCCTGTTTTTTTACCCCAAAATTGAAAGACATCATTTTAGAGTGCATATAATAAAACATGGTTTATATCCATGTTTTTATATAGGGTAAGACGCTGAACTGCAGGCTGTGGAAGGTCAGTAGTTCAGCAGTTCGAGACCCGGGTGCTGCATGATGGAGTGAGCTCCCATCTCTAGTTCCAGCTCCTGCCAACCTAGCAGTTCGAAAGCAAGAAACTGCAAGTAGATAAATAGGTACTACTTCGGTGGGAAGGTAACAGCGTTCCGTGCGCCTTGGTGTTTAGTCATGCCGACCACATGACCACGGAAACGTCTTCAGACAGCGCTGGCTCTTCGCCTTTGAAACGGAGATGAGCACCGCAACCCTAGAGTCGGACTCGACTGGCTTTCGAACAAGGGAACCTTTACCTTTACCTATATCCATTTTGCAGTAACTCTAAAAGGGAATGGGAGCCACAGATTTCCTCCTAGTATTCAGAAAGTAGCTTTCCTGTTCTGTTATTCTGATTGTGTGCATGGTACTTTGGATAGCATTGGCTCATTTGTCGAAGGAAGATATGCATGAATGAAGTGAATCTAGTCCCAAGAATTCTCCTCAGAATTCTCTCCTCAAGGTTTTACTGCTGTTGGGAATATTTTGCTTACTTCTAGTTGTAGTTGAAGAACAAACCATTACCACTTCTTCCAGATTGCAGGGTAAGATACCTGAATTGCAAACACATGTTTATGGTCAGTGGTGAGAACATCACCATGAGTATGGAAGGATTTACAGCCTGAAAGTCTCACGAGTTCACTCCTTGCAAGAGCCTTGCAGGCTGTGGTTCTGTGACTGAGCATCTGATTCGCATGCAGAAGATCCCAAGTTTAGTCCCTGGCATCTTTGGTTAAAAGGACCAAGTAGCAAGTGCTGTGAAAGAACTTTTACTCTGAAGACCTGGTGCCAGTCAGGGTAGACAAGACTGATGTTGACAGACCAATGGTCTCTGATGTGGAATAAAACATCCTTAAGGGATGTCCTTTTAAGGAGGAAAGGTTCTGTGATATTTAGACTCAGAGAAAAAAGAAGATTTGCCTTGGGAAATTCAGGAATGAAAATGAAGTACAGTGGTCTCCCCCCCTTTGCATCTGACCACATGGAAGAAACAGATGGTATTTAACGGAGCTCTTTTTCAAAACGCCTCGGTTTGAATTAATTACCCCTTATTAATTAAACAGTGGAAAATAATCCGACTATATTACTGCTTAAATTCCTAAGTCTTTGCAATGGGAAATAGTATGATAACTAATCCAAACAAATTAAGCTTGGGTGTTGTAACTGAAATAAAGATCTTACAGTTAAAGACTGAAGATACAGACAAGAACAGCTATAATATTATTTCAGAGGAATTCCAAAATCCTTTGGGAGCAGCATTTAGCCACTTTGAATTCAAGGGGTAGTAGTGATGTAGTTGCTACTGAAGCAACTAATAGGGTTTATTCTTCCTAATGGACTGGTTATTGTGTGGATTACATATGGATTGGCAAAATATGGGGATTCTTCTCTCTGCTCTGACATAGAAACACTCTGGGGTAGCATCCCACTGAAACACCTATTTTCACCAAGTTTTTCTGCATTTCCCTTTATTTAGGTTTACTCCCCTGATTGCTTTTTTTGTGGTATTTTGTATTTGTGTTTGTGTGCCCAGCATGTCTGGAAGTTATGGCGACCTCTGGCAACTCCTACTGGAGGACATTCAGAGAAGAGGCTTGATAGCCTGTCTGGCCTCTTGGCCCTGGTATTCTCTGGAGGTCGCCCATCCAAATACTTGCGAGGGTTGGCTCTGCTTAGTTTCCAAGATCTGATGAGATCTGGCTTACCTAGGCTATCCAGGTCAGGGCTATTCCCCTGATTGTTGACCACTGGCCAACTGTGTTCTATTTACTTCTGTCTTCCATTATCCGGTTTTATTACTGTCCAAGCTAGAGGAGGTGGAGCCACTTAGAGCAGCCTTACTTCAGTTGTTAAATCAACTGGACTATCCTAGGAACAGCAATAGGGGCCAAAACAGATGTTTGTTGAGGGCTACATCAAGGACTTCAGGATGTTTATAAATGTCTTATGTGGATCTACAAGTTAAATCAGAGATTCCCAAAATTATTCAGTGCCCCCCTGGAAATCTACCTTCAAGAAGTGGACAAAAAGATGCAGTGAAAACTTTGCACATAGTAAAGAAAGATGTTGTAAATAAGACACTTTGAAGCTTGAAATCATAAAAGTATTTTATAAAATCAACCATAGTAACATTTGCATACACACAGAAAATTAAGATCACAAAGGATAATATTCTAACTTTAAAATAATCCTAATGAGAAGGATGAACCTGGTGTGCCGCTACCAATTTATTAATGTTTGGCTCTATTTTTTGTCAGCAGCAATCTTAAATCATTGTGATTAGCTATTTGCAGTCGGTTTCTTTTTTTAGTTAACAGATTTATGACTGCACTGAACCCACGTTCCACTAAATATGTTGAAGGAAAAGCAATTAGAAACTTTTGTACTATAGCCCATAATCCAGGATAAACTGTAGGTATCTGCTTTGGTAGCTGGAACTGTTGGTAGCCATCTTTCAATTTAAATTTCAATTCCTCATTTGTTGTAACTTCCAGGGGTCATTTCCTGCAGGAGCGCACAGGAGCGGAGCTCTGTCAGTAAAGAGCCCAGGGGGTGGGCACATACAACAAGCTCCACCCCCTGCTCCCAGCAGCCCTCAGTCAGAGCAAGAAGCAGCCAGGTAAGTTGTAGAGCTCCCCCCATCCCCCCAGTTGAAAAGTGTCCAGTGGCACCTTTAAGACCAAGTTTTATTTAGGTACAAGCTCTCCCTCCTCTGTGAGGACAGATCAGCACATTCCCCCCCCACTAGCTAGCAATACAAAACAGTCCAGTGGAGCCTGAATGGTGGGTGTTGCCTTCTGACAGACTTCCGGTGATGTCAGGGGGTGTGGCATATGCAAATAAGTTATGCTAATGAGTTATGCTAAATGACCTCTTTTTCTACAAAATGACCCCTGGTTACTTCTATACATTCTTCTTGTAATTCTGGAGATTCTTCTGTGTCTGTACTTGAAAAAGGGTCCAAAACCCAGTCGGGTATGTTCATTTTAAGAATATCTTCAAATCGTTGATTATAGTCAGAACAGAGAGCCTCCAAGTGCTGACAATAGGTAAGCAAGTCTTCATCACGTTTTTCTACTGTTGATAAATTTGGAAACTGGCTGAATTTCCCCCATCCTAAATTTTGTTTGTACAGAAGAAGTTTTGCCACAAATGCAGAAACGACAGTTTTTGTTTTGATTAAATTCAGCTCATCACCTTGGAGCTGTAGATTTGTTTCATTAAATTTATTAAACAGGTCTGTCAAATAAGCTATGTCTTTTTTGGAATCAATCAAGTTAGCTCATAAAACATCATCTTTGTTTTCTAGGAACTCTAGCACTGAGTCAAAGAGTAAAACCGATCCAAAGAGGCACCTTTTGATAGCCAACAAACTTCTGTATGAAGCAGCAAGTGATTGAATTCTTCATCATTTTCAATACAAAGTTCTCCAAACAATCTGTGATGAATTGCTTATGATTTTGTCGACCGCTTTAATAACATAATATAATGACCTATGTAGGCATTCACTCAGATTTTTGGTAACTAGATGTTGACGATGAATGACACAGTGTACAGTGAATACATTTGGAACTGCTTTTTTTAAATATGCAAGAAACCCCCTTCACTTAAATATGCAAGAAATCATCACTGGAGCACCATCAGTAGCAACTGACAATATATTACTCAGGGAATTTCTTTTTCTTTAGAAAACTCTTCCAATGCTTAAAATAGCGATTCTCCTTTGGTATCAGTTTGCAAATTTTTAGCACATAATAATTCTTGGCAAATTTTTCCTTCTTTTATGAATCACACGTATGCTAAAAGCAAGGCTTCATTTCCTGGCAAAGTTGACTCATCAAGCTGTATAAACTGAGATGTTTTTAAATATTCACATAATGAGTCTTCAACATCTTGAGCCATTTCATCAATTCTTCGTTGCATTGTAATATTGCTCAAAGAAATATCAGATGCTGGCTTGTGTAGCATGGTGTATATTACCTCACTTATAGCAGGTAGAATTAGTTCTTCATCAATGGAATGTAGTTTTCCGGATTTAGCAATCAGTAACAAAATGTTGTAAGAAGCACGCAACCCATCGTCATCTTATTTGGATGCTATTGAAAAGAGTTCTGCCAATGTTGGCTGTCTCAAAAAGTTTTCTTCACACACAAACACAAAACCTTTATTGGCATGAAGGCACAAAACATCATGGAAATACAGGAAAATACTAAGATGCATCAGTCACTTACACTTGGCTATTCAAGCCTCGTCTTCTGATTGCATAATATAAAAATTTTGCAACAGCCTCCGTTATTTCGCAATTAGAATTAAACAGAAGAAAGTGAACAATTGAGTCATCAGAGTGCCGGCTCTTACCCTCTAGAAATGGAGTAATAAAATGAGATTGGATAGCCCTATAGAGGGGGCAATGAAGTATGGTGTGTGTAGTGGATTCTATATCTTTTAGAGAGCAAGGACAAAAGTCTGCTACATATGGTATCTGGCGGTACCTCCCTAAAAGCACCTCTGGTGGCAGAACATTAAAGCGTGCAAGCATGGATGCTCTGCGATGATGTGGGGCTATTAAACTTGACAGATACTTCGCAGTACAGCACATGTCAAAAGTCCCCAACCTACTTGGGGAGCATCTGCTGGTTGCGCGTTCCCTAAGTTCTTGCCTTTCGATGTCGAGAAAAAGTTTTCTTTAAGTGCTTGAAAATAAGATAAATCCTTATCCTTCTTATCAGCATGAACTTCTGTCAAATGTTCTTGTAGTCTTGAAGGCTTCATAGTTTCATTTGATAAAACTTTTAGGTAAATCAGGCACATCAGTAATGTACTGTTCGTAGGCGACTGAATAAAACCATGATATTATCTGTAAAAAAGTAAAATTTCTGTGTTTATTTATAAAACAATTAATATTACTGGCAGCGGGACGTGAGTTATAGTTCCCACCACTGGGGAATCCCCCCCCCCCCATGAATTGTTGGGGGAAAGCCAGCTTTCAAATATCTGGACATCATTACTCTCTTGCACTAGTTTACATAGTGCAATCCAAAGAGGAATCCAATAACCCCCCCATCTTTGCAATTTCTTTAATCTTGAAATCATTACTTACCAGTGGCAGAGCAGGAATTCAAACCCAGGTCTCCCAAACCCTTCTCTGACTCTTAAACACTGTACCACACTGACCGGATGGATGTCCCCAATAGAAAGAGAAGCTTCTCAAGAACTTCGACTTCTGACTTCCCAGCTGCAAAGTCCTGCTTCAAAGCATGCAACCAAGTCTCAGTGAATCTTAGGCCCCTGCCACACGGGGGGGAAGCACGGGCAAAGTGCGGCTTTTTAAAGCCGCACCAAAAGACACACGCGGCGGCGGAATCAGACAGTTGCTCCCTGGCATGATCAGATGCCCGGGGGGAAAACCATGGAAGGGAGCGCGAGGCAGCCGGCTGCGCATGTGTGCACATGCGCAGTTCGGCTGGGAGCCTTGAATGCTCCTGAAGACGGGCGCTTCGGTGATCCGACGGCTGCGCTTGCTGCGGCGTTTCCGGTTGGTGCTACCTTTTTGTTGGGTTTTTTTTACTGCATTCTGGGGGTGGTTCTTTTTTACTGCGGGTTTTTGGCCTGAAGGGCTGGATCGGGGACGGGTGCACGCCGCTTCCCAGATGTTGCGGTGAGATCGCACCCGTTTTCTGCGCCCCCGATCCGTCCCTCTCCCAGGCAAAAAACCTTCCATGTGACTGGGGCCTTAGAAACCCAAGGGAGTCAGAATTTGCAATACTTGGCTTCTCCCCTTAAATGTGCTCTATTTGCCTAACTTCTGCAGACTATGAAGAATTTGGCATTCTTTGAGGCACACAGTTCAGGAGCTCCAAGCAAAGCAAAACCCGCCAAACGAACCAAGCACACCTTACATGCCCATCTCTGTTCTGTGTGCTAAATGGGGAGTGGGGGGGGGGATGTCCAAGATCCAGTGAGCCTATCCAGCATCCCAGAAGGGGAAGAATTTCAGTGCCCTGAGTAACTTTGTGGCACTTTCAAACTGTATGACAAACCCCCCCGCCCCCCCCTCGCTGACACTGAAGGCTAGGTGCCCCCCTATCCAATGAAACCTGTTCTGGCCTACTTACGCTGCAGCATTATGTAAAACCTACCCTCTTTTGAAAGAAAACCCTATCTGACCTAGTTGGTTGTTTTGCAAACAGAAACACCCAAGGCCAGTGTTTTAAAACCAAAGGAAATAAACTTGCTCTTGCCCTACTGGCACAACACTCACAGAGATCAGAAAAGCACAAGAAAAGCACCCTGGCCTAAAACTGGGAACTATGGAACTAAGGAACTATGGCAGGTCCTTAAAGAGATGGGAGTACCAGACCACCTCACATGTCTCTTGAGAAACTTGTATAAGGGTCAAGAAGCGGCAAGTAGAACCGGATATGGAACAACTGATTGGTTTCGCATAGGAAAAGGAGTACAACAAGGATGTATATTGTCACATTCCTTATTTAATATATATGCAGAGTACATCATGCGAAATGCTGGCCTGGATGAATCATAAGCGGGAATTAAGATTGCTGGAGAAAAGATCAACAACCTCAGATATGCAGACGATACCATTCTAATGACAGCAAGTGAAGAGGACCTAAAGAGCCTCTTGCCCAGAGTAAAAGAGGAGAGCGCAAAAGTGGGCTTGAAGCTCAACATCAAAGAAACTAAGATCATGGCATCCGACCCCATCACTCCTTGGCAAATAGAAGAGGAAGTCGTGGAAGTAGTGACAGACTTCACGTTCCTGGGATCCCAGATCACCGCAGACTGTGACAGCAGCCATGAAATTAAAAGACGCCTGCTCCTTGGGAGGAAAGCGATGGCAAACCTAAACAGCATGATAAAAAGTAGAGACATCACCCTGCCAACAAAAGTCCGCATGGTCAAAGCAATGGTATTCCCAGTAGTCATGTATGGCTGCGAGAGCTGGACTATAAGGAAGGCCGAGCGCCAAAGAATAGATTCTTTTGAACTATGGTGCTGGAGAAGACTCTTGAGAGTCCCTTGGACTGCAAGGAGATCAAATCAGTCAATCCTAAAAGAAATCGACCCTGACTGTTCCCTGGAAGGCCAGATAATGAAACTGAAGCTCAAATACTTTGGCCACCCAATGAGAAGGGAGCACTCACTGGAGAAGACCCTGATGCTGGGAAAGATCGAAGGTCAAAGAAGACGGGGATGGCAAGGATGAGATGGTTAGACAGTGTCATAGATGCAACGAACATGAAGTTGAGCCAACTTCAGAGGACGGCGGAACACCAGACGGCCTGGCGGGAGCTGGTCCATGGGGTTGCAAAGAGTCAGACTCGACTGTGCGACTGAACAACAAAAAACTGGGAAACATACTCTGAGAACTGACTAAAACAAACCCCAGTCCTCCCCCTGGAAAGTACTGAGCCTGATGCATAGCGAAGTGATTTCAGCTCATACTTTCTTTAGAGATGTAGAACAAAAGAGAGAGAATGCTGGCTTGCAGGCCGGCTTATATTTAGGAGTCAAACCACACCCAAGCACATACCCTTCACCAGTGATAGGATATTTACAGTGGCCAAGGATTCCATAGGTCCTACCTTGGATACTAGCCCTCTGATAGGTGCGAGTTAGGATCCATTTGGTCTATTGTTCCTTAGAGCAAAGCTAGGGCTCTTCGCCTGACCGCGTGTGGGCTTGGCCTTGCATGCAGCCAAGCTTAGTATACAACACCCCCCCAGCCAAAAAACCAAAAAGATTAACCACACAACACAACCAAACAGCCCCACAGCAGCAGCCCCCCCCAGCAAAAACCTGCAACAAACAAGCAAAAACATAACTGTTTGTCTGACAAACAAGAGCACAGAAGCAAGTCAACCCACACACTCCCACACCCACCACCGGTACCCTCCCAAGCAACCAAAAGGAATAAAGCAGAACTTTTAAAAACAAGACCTTCACAAGTCACAATGGAAAACCACAACAGAACAGCACCAGAGCATTATCAGGGACAACAAATGCACAACACCGAACTCACAAGCAGCAGCTGCCCACCCTGCTAACCAAAACACACAAAGGAAACAGCAGCACAGTCTCAAGAAATATAATTAAAAACCAACCAGAAAATTACAATATTTAAACAACCAATAACAAAAGTTGAACCACAAAATTAAAAACATTGAGCAAAACCCCACACCATACCAACAAGCAACTACTTCAGTTAATTTAAAAAAACAATCGAACAGAAATACTTCTAAATGCAAAACAAACTTTTAAAACTGTAAGCAAAATGTTTTAAGTTTAAAAGACTATGCCAAACCCCCACCCCACCCCCAACAAGCAACTACAGTTAATTTACAAACAATCCTACAGTAAAATTTTCCCCAAAATTATTAACTGTAAGAGATTAAGGTTTAGCCAACCCCCAACCCACACCCAACAGAACTGTAACCCAAAGCCATCCCAAGCAGGCCACCCAAACTAAAGTAAAGGGACACTAGTTTAAAAGGTCCTTTTACTAATATCCTCCTCTCTCTCTCTCTCTCTCTCTCTCTCTTTTGGGCAAAAATCTTAACCCCCTGTCCTCATCCCATTTGTGCGCTCTTGTATGAAGCGAGGCCCAGACACCAAATGCTAAAAGAGGCAGTCCACCCTTGGAATTCAGCCCAGCCCAGTCCTTTTCTGGAACCTTCCATGCCCCTAGCATTGCGTGAATAACGTAAACAAGGAACCAAAGTGTTCCATGCATTGTTGTACTGAGGGCCCCCCCGACTAGAGCCCTGTATATATATGTATTTCCCCCATATCTTACCTTTTAGATGTCTTCTTCAGTCCAGGTAGAGTCCACCACAATCCTAGGGCTTCCAAGTGGGGGCGGGTGGCAGGTAAACCCCCGCTTTGGAGGCCCGATTTCCGACGCCACGGAATTGGGCCCCGGGGGAAACCCCACCCCTGCGTGCGCGTCACCAGGAAGTGACGTGGGCACGCCGAGCACGCTGGGGGCGGGGCCATGGCCATACAAGGGAAAACTCTATGGTTTTCCCTTGTATGGCTGTGGCTCCGCCCCCAGCGTGCCTGGCGTCCTCCCGTCACCCCCGCTCCCGACGAAGACGCACTTGGCAACCCTACACAATCCACGCAGTCAGGCAGGCCAAGGCATACACAGAGCATCATCATCAGCTGAAGGCCTGAAGCCAGAGGCCAGCAGCAGCCACCACACAATAGCCCAGCAACAACACCAGCCTTACAAGGGTGCACATGCATTTGCAAATGCATGGCTGTGATTGGCTGTGTGAGGACCCCTCTCCACCTCCCCTTTTCTCCCTGATCCCAGAAGAAGGCAGGAAAAGGCTGCTTTCGATAGGTTCTGTTCTTTCTTTATGCTTCCACCACCCTCTTGTTTTTATTCAACGCCCCCCAATTGCACCCAAGGCTCCTACTGCCCACCCGGATCATTCCAGCACTCCCCCAGGAGGTGGTATTGCCCACTTTGGGAACTAGTGAGTTAAATGGATACATCCATTTCCTGTGTTCATTATAACAGATAAGGCATTTACTTCAGAGAAGTATCCTAATTCAGTGTCATCTGATAAAGTTTTGATTCTTTTGAGGAAGTTACAAGGTAGCAAAAGGGCTGTGTAACTGAGTAATTGAGGCCACATGTGCACGGGGGGGGGGGGGGGGGGGGAGAGGCACTGAAGTTGGGAAACATGGGAAATAAGGCAGCTGCCCACTGATCTATGGCCCTGAGGGAGACAAAGAGAGCAGAGGGGTGGAGCCAGGAAAGTAGGGCAAGCAGAAGGATACAATTAGAGAGAGGAAGACAACCCAAACCTGTTTTTACACCACTGTGGGAAGGAGAGCTGGAGGTGAGTGTCAGTGGATCCATGTACAGCAGGTGGAGAGGAAGGGTCCTAATGCAGACCCTGGCCTGGCCACTCCAGTAACTGGAAAGCCACCCCCCCCCAGTGCAGGAGCACAGCGGAATCCAGTGGCTCAAACAATCTAACTCAGGGTGAATGATGAGAAGGGAAACCCTTATTTAGATTCGCAACAGAGCTTTCTGGTGTAGGGCATAATTTTTGACACACCAGTAGTTTGAAATGATTTAGAGGCAGACAACCAGAGTCAAGACTTAACAAGCTTTATCTGCAGAGAGAGCACGTGGAACCTCTTGCAAAGCAGAGGTTCCCCGAACAAAGACAGGGCTCTTTTTGTAGAAAAAGCCCAGCAGGAACTCATTAGCATAATAAGCCACACCCAACAGCAGACACTCATTAGCATATTGGGCCACACCCCTGACAGCACAGCTCATTAGCACATTAGGCCACACCCCCATGTTACCAGAAGTGTGGTCATCCAGCCACACCCACATTTTGCTTGTTATTCTGTTTACCTTGTTTGTTGTCAAAACCCAGGGCTTTTTTTGTAGCAGGAACTCCTTTGCACCCTAGGCCACACACCCCTAATGTAGCCAATCCTAATGAGTTCCTGCTGTTGGGTGTGGCCTATTATGCTAATGAGTGGCCAACTCGGGAGCCAGCCGGAACTCCGTTCCTGTGCGTTCCTGCCCAAATATAGCCCTGGTTATACAGCATTTTAAAGTCCAAGCATTTCTCTAAACCCGACCGCAAAAATCCTTCTCCTTTCCCCATAGGCTGAGGTAATTTGAGATCACCTCCTTTCCGGTTAACGCCTACTTCACATCTCCTTGATATGTTCCCTCCTCCCTTCACATACATCCCGTGTTCATGCTAACGAGGCATTATATATGCAGAGGTGTGTCAGTAAATATTTATCAGCTACAGGGGTCATTTTGTAGAAAAAGAGGTGCAGGAGCTCATTAGCATAACTCATTAGCATAACTTATTTGCATATGTCACACCCCCTGACATCACCGGAAGTGTGTCAGAGGGCAATACCCACTGCTCAGGCTCCACTGGACTGTTTTGGATTGCCAGCTATTGGGGGGGGGGATGTGCAGATGTGTCCTCGCAGAGGAGGGAGAGCTTGTACCTGAATAAAACTTGGTCTTAAAGGTGCCACTGGACTGTTTTGGAC